>NC_072463.1:16798625-17098625 GCF_027596085.1 Anoplopoma fimbria
TCTTGCTTTCTCTCTTCAGAGGGATAAAGCAGCAGTTGAAGAAGTAGCCCACCCTAGGGGTTGAAAGCCTGTATCCCATCCAACCCTGAAAGCTGTTTTCACTCAAAACATTGTCAGCGTGCCCAAACATGTCAGAGGAAGTTATTTGTAACAAGAGGGATAGGGAACTATCCTTTGGATCTGTCATCGGGCTCTGGAGGGGAAGCTCGCCGCTCACTGGCCACACACCTCCGCCGGCCAATCAGATGCAGGAAAGAAAAATAAATAGGTGGCTCTGTCTCCGCATGGACAGCTCACACTGGTGGTTTCATCATCCTCCTGGCGTGACGGGTGCAATGGCAACAGTGTTCCTGAAGATGTTTGTACTTTCTATTTTTCCTCTGCTGTTCCATGTCTCTCATCTTTCCCATCGGTGACCACTTTTTAAACACAGCACATGGAATGTCATTTACCACGTTTGAGTGGTAAAAAATATTTGAAACAAAATCGCAGTGTGTTGCATAATCAACAAAATAAAGCAAAAGTGTAGTTATTTTGGAAACATAATATACTGTAAGTATTGTGTCATTGAAGCACGGCAACCTCCAGCTTTTCCATACTCCTCTTCATATGTACAGGGCCATTTAACTTTCTGGCCTTAGAAAATACATTATTTTTTCAGAAATTCAAGTTCCAAGTATGTGTTATAGGGAAAGTCATGTTTGGTAATAGTGTATTTGAAAATAATCAAAGGGTTGATCCAGTGATTAAGTATTGCACTTCCATGAAGCTCTCACAAATAACAAAAGAAAAAAGAAAAAAAAAAGCAGTAAAGGCAGACAAATCCTGACCTTTGAATGGGTTAAAAACTCCAATAACCCTGGATACTACATTTCCCATGATGCAAATTTGTTTTTGTTTTTTTCAAACTTTGCCAGAGCCTTAAAAGACATTAAAAAGTTAAAATACCTCTTCAGGATGGCTAAACTGAACTCGATGAGTAAAATTGGTGAAGTGTCCCTTTAAATAGTTAAGTATCAAAATGTTACTGTATTCTCCATAACACAGACGGCAGCAGCTTATAAACACATGAAAATCAAATAAGCTTGAAGAGATCAGAACAGAATATATAAATAAATTATTATATTATCTCAAAATGTACACAGGAGCTAAGCAATTCACTCTGTACTTCTTATGATGGAGCAGCATCCGTGCCATGAATCACTGATGTTCGTCCAACCAGCTCTCTGGGCGTAAAAACAAACTTTATTAAAAGATCATAGGCATGAGGGCCGACAATAGCAGGAGCCATTAATCAAAGGTGGGGCGGTTGCCATGGCATGCGTGGCGTGGTGGGAGGCTCAGTTGGAAAAGCATCACAGAAAATGACTCATGCTTTTTTTTCCAGATTTGTCGGCGCTATTCCCTCACGTCTCCTCCTCCTTCATCATCACAGCAACTGGAAAAAATGTCAGCGGCTGAATGTTGACCACTGACAAAGGAATCGATGCGAGGATGAACACAAACAAATGCAAATGTTGTATTGTGCAAACACCGACTGGCGTGCTGAACCCACCAGTACAATCATTCATAAAACAACTGGCACACATGCATGCTGCTCTATCACTGTACCACACACGCACATGGGGAAACTCCCAGGCTGTGCCCAATCAATTGTTGTAACCATTACTCAACACGTGGATAATTTGTCCCAGGCAATTTTCATCATGGCTGGGTGATGGTCTACAGAGAGAGATAGAACAAAAGCCGAGGCGGTCACATGACGAGTCCCGACCAAACCGTCGCAGCCACAAACACACAGGATAAATGTCAGCACTTTGACCGATCCAGCCTCCCATTCTGCTTCTGTCAACACACACCAGCACCATAAATATTAGCGAGGATAATGGCTGCGCCGGAGAAAGGGGGTGGAGTAATGTCTGAGGCCGGACTTGATGCTCACACGTCAGGGTTTGCCAGGTGAAGCGTCTGATGTTGCACTGGAGCCATTTAACTGAATGAACCCAGTTAAATGTGCTGGAGCCTGCGGCTGGAAGAATATAAAGAGAAGAGTCACTACCTCGTCCACACACATTTGTCAATGCAGGCGCATAGACTGACAGATGCATGCACACACACACACACACACACACACACACACACACGCACATGCGCACTCACACACACACACAGGCGCTGTGGGTAATAGCGGCTGCATGGGTGTTAGAGGGGCGCCACTGTGGTTGGACTGGGCTGTCTGGGAGCATAAAGTGGCCCTCTCATGGTTCCCCACTTGCCTTGGGTGGTCTGACTCTGGTGTTGATGTGTGTGTGTGTGTGTGTGTGTGTGTGTGTGTGTGTGTGTGTGTGTGTGTGTGTGTGTGTGTGTGTGTGTGTGTGTGGACAGGGACGGACATACACTCGTCCTGCAAAGGTGAGATGAGTGAGTGTGTGTGGTTGCAAAGGGTGGCAAGGCAGCCTGGGCAGTGCCCACACATGGAGCGCCACAAGTCCCGCCGACCATGCTTTTCAACACACATACACACACACACACACACACACACACACACACACACACACACACACACACACACACACACACACACACACACACACACACACACACACACACACACACACACACACACACAGCCACCATCAATGTGGAACAAATATTTTGACAGAGATGGGTAGACGACGGAGCGTCTCCTCTCTCTCTAGCTGGGCTACTTCTGGTGTTAGACCGCCGGCTCAGCACAGGATGGCCTCGGTATGCTCAAACAGGTCCCGGGGAAACCTCAGCCGCTTTTAGAGAGACCCCTCTTCCCCCCCCAGCCCCGGCCCGGAGCCGACTCTGGAGGCAGGCGCTAACACCATCAGACGGTGGGGCGAGGAGGACAGCAGACTCCTTGGGTTCTTAAGTTGTGGCCAAAAGGAAGAAAATAAACATCTCCTTCCAATGAGATTTCAACAAGCAAATATACTGCCTGTCGCCCTTCCAGTTACATCAAGAAAAGAAAAAAATGTGTCATTCTCTCGCTCTCTCTCTCTCCTGCTCACTCTCTCATAAGTGCCAGGCTATTTTGGCTTCCCAAAATATTTTCTAAAGCCTGAAGAGCTGCTTTTATATATATGTCGCTCTTGCTGTTTGAAAGTGAGTGTGTCAGCTGAAAAGGACCATTCAGTGGCCAGAATCAAAGTGTGTTGACTAGGTGAAATGGCTCTCTATTGAGAGGGAAGGCCACCTCAGTCCACAAAATTATAGCGCCACAGCATCTGATGTCCGTTACCTTAATCACCGGTGGTCATGTTTCAATGAATCAAGCCGTTTGAACGGCTTTGTAAAACAGTATAACAAGGCTGCTGTCGCTTTAAGGAGCTCTCTGCTCCACAGAGTAGCTTAGTGTGATTCAGTCAGACAATCAGTTATTTGCATTTGATTGCTAATGTATTTATTCTACTCCACTACATTTCAAAAAGAAACATTGAGCTTTTCCTTTATGTTATTAAAAATGCAGACCAGTCAAACAAACTTTTCTGGAGAAGTTTACCACTTTTGATGACATTCTTCACCCTCGCTGTTGTAAAGCTCCTCATACCGGGGGTCGACACATTAGACGAGATGCTTTGTTGTTTACATGTTATTTATCTGCCTCCTCCATGCATACAGGCAGAGTTAAAGGAGCACCATTCATTATTGATCAGGCTATTTCCAAATGTCCTTATTGAGTAATAAACAGTCGTTCATAGACAGTCGGTGCATTAGCGTCAGCAGGAGCGCCAGGCGGACAGCAGAGGCCTATCAGTCACCATCACTCCCAACGTGATGAGACTGATTATAGGTTATTATTAAGCTGTATTGATTACTGCCAGGGGGAGCTAAGTGTGCTGGAGAGAGACTGTTGAACTGTATAGGGAGAGACTTTTACAGCTCTCTGCACTTTAGTACACTGTAGAGAAGTGATGCACACTATTGGACAGTTAAAGCAGCTCACAATGTTTGACAATAAACACAGTGTTTACTGTGACGCTTTATTTCTAGCCTCTATGATAACACGTGTGTTTTTCTCTCTGGGCCCATGTCAGGGAAGTCATATTTACCATCGAATTCCATCAGTGGTTTGGAGCTTTTATAGTCACAATAATTATGGCTGTCCATTTATTGAATAAACTTTTGAAGCGGTAGCACGTTGAGTTGCCGGAGCCACCCCAAACACACCACTTTTGGGGGCAGAGGGAACAGCTTACAGGCTTTGGAAGCCATGTGGGTAACCTACACTATACCACTCTGTCCACACACACACACACATACACACCATTCTCTCCCCCAAACCGATCATTATACCCATCCTGCCCACAGCTCCAGAGTCCTCAGGTCCACAGAACATACTTAGTTGTGGTTGAAGAAGCACTTACATCCACTCAGCACTCGGCCATTCCCTGCCCAAGATGATGCCGTTCTGGTGGGGGGAGATCTTCTTTTACGAACTTCCTGCGATCGTCCATCATCCCGCTAAAAAGAAATGGGCGGGCACGGTGGCCACAGTCTCTAACCTCAAGGAGAGCCTAATGCAAGGGGCCTTTCTGGGCCGGCTCCTCAGGCCACCATTGCATAAGAAGAGATGCCGTTAATTATTCATGCTCCATTGGGTTTAATATTTAATGGTGGCGACATGTAATTTACACTTACACTCGAGAAATCACGGGGTACAGACCAAAATAAACAAGTGTATTTGTTCCAAACAGTGTAGGGGGTGTTATATGAATCCTATCCGGTGAGCTCTGATTTCAATAATAATCTTCACTGTAAAACAGCAACTGAGTGCTTGATTTGATTCCTATCGGAAAAGTTTGGAACCAGCAGATTTTAATGCACCATTTATCAATGTGACCCAAATCAATAAAATATGAAAGCAAAAAGGCTTTTCCTTTTAGCAAAGTCTAAACCTAGCAGGGCGGTCTATTCATTGATTTCTACAATACTCTTTTTTCATTTCTTAAAGCTAAATGCGCCTCTGCGCTAATAATAAAAAACCTGTCACAGAGCAGGGGCTTCAGTGGACAGGGACTCGGCGAGGCTGAGCCGTTCGAGTCACTAGGGATTTAAATGAGGTGGTGAACTTTGGGTTAACACCTTTCAGGGTTACAGGTGAGGTGAGCATGTGTTGTGAATTTAGGAGAGCTGCATGAGAGCATGTGAGAGTGACCTCTGACATGTGTAACACCTCCTAATTTGTCCTGAAACAAAGTTAACGAGGCCTACTGGGGAGAGGGTCATTAAAGTGAGGGTAGTGGAGGCCCTGCTCCGACAGAGACAAGGAGCCTCTGTGTATATATGATGAGTTTATGGCATTCATATATATATAGGGGGTTATTTATGTCTTTTTTAATATTTGCTAATTTCACCAGCTTTAGGGACTGAAAACCTTCACGTACCGAGATTTGACTCAATCACACTTGTAAACTTTGTAAACTTGTAAACTAACCCCTACCTGTATCAGGCTGCAATGGTCGAGGATGAATTCAGATACAGATATTAGTATTCACCATACTTCTATTTTATAAAACTAACTCCAGTGTTTTAGTACTCAAGATCAGTCTTGGACTTAAGGACTCGGTCTCAGTCTCCCAATCGGCTGCATTTTTATCTGATCTTGTCTCGTACAAAGATGAGAGATTTAAAGACATTACACTTACACATACAAACATATTCAGTACATATTGTAATAAAAGATGTGATTGAAGAGGAACCATTTGTTTTCTGTGAGGGTTTTTATGGATCAGTTAAAGGAGTGACAATGGTTTGCACCAAGTGGTCTCAACGCTTCTAAATCTTACTCTGAGTAACACTTCACACAATTAAATTAAATTACAGGTACAAGTTCTGCTTTCAAATTCTGCTTAGGTAAAAGTATTGGCAACAGAAGTTACTCAAAAGTAAAATCCCTCATCATGCAGAATGGCCCCAGTTAACTCTATGTCAGCTGGTTCAATCATTTTGATTCATAAACGTGTAAGCAGTGCATTCATGTTGCAGTTGCCCGATGTGGAGCTTATTTGATCAAATCTTAACCTGAAAGCAACCAGTGACTAGGTGTCAAAAAAAAAGGCAGAGGAACAACGCTTTGGAACGTTGTAAAGTAGAAAGTAGAAAGTAGCATCAAATGGGAAAAACTCACGTGAAGTACAAGTGCGTAAAAACTGTATATACTGCAAGTGTACTTGAGTAAGTTAACTTATTGACCTTCCACCACTGCCAGGATGCATTGTGTTTAAAAATTATTATGAAGGCAGGGTTGGCGCAAAAAGATAATGAGCCAATCATTATCCCATCATGCTTAGCGAGGCAGTGTCTACCTCAATCAGGATCTAGGTCGAGGAACATGTCATGCCGATTTGGGTTTGGTTGTGGTGACCAAATGCCTCAGTAACTGGTAGATAACTTGGCAGTTACATAAACTGTACACATAAGTATACTGCATTGTACTGTATATCTGTGTATGCGTGTACACACATAAGTATATGTGAGTTACGTGTGTCTTTTAAGGGCGTTTCAGAGGAAGGCGTCAAAAGTGAAGGTTTGAAAGTAATGCAGTCGCTATGTTGTCAGTGATTTTTTTTTTAGATGAATAGGTGGTTGACACAGAACAAAATTTACTACAAGACACTCACATGTTCAACCATCCGTTTGGTCTCTTATGATCATACGACTTTTTCCTTAAGTTCACCTCTTGTGCACCCGAAGCAGTGAAACCACACCATATGCTTCCAGGGCAGTGTGCTTACCACTGATAAACATTCCTCAGTCTGTGGTGGAAACAGAATGTTTTTTTTTGTGTGTGTGTGTGTGTGTGTGTGTGTGTTTTTTTTTATTTTTTAAGACTGCTGTGTGTGCCTTTGTCAGCAAGGAGCCCTTGACTACGACCGAGGAGGAATGCATGTAAAGCCGAGCGGCTCTGAAGGGCCCCTTTTAGCCGCTACACCACTGGAGGGCACTGCACCGTCTGCCTTCACACAGAGCGCTCTTTGTTGGGAGATGCTTTCGCCACAGATACTGGGGATGATTAACGGTGACTAAGTGAGGGTATAATAGCTATTTGCCACATTTTGCATCACATGTGATATAAGTTTCAAAACATCAGTACAGTATGATCGCCCAAAGATAGGAGATGAAAGCAGGCTTCTTTCTTGAAGTACAGTCTTTACTGCTTTATTTGCAGAGTATGTAAAATCTTATATTCAGTGAAATGGTGATGATGAGGACAACTAAACACACTCAAAGTGCATCATTATCAACGTTAAAGCTAAAGGGTGTTCCTGTGGTGTGAGGTACTTTGCTCACCAAAAAAGAAAAACAACAACACACAAATGCCACACAGCGTGAAGCCTCCTTTACCGCAAAGCTCGCAGCCATGTTTTTCTATTTCCTATTTTTTTCTCCCTCCTTCTCAAGCAAACTGCAGGAGGGTTGCCTACATTGGAATGCTACCTGGTTTGAGTTGTTTCAAATGAAATAGTTTGGCCTCAACACCTCCGCCCCCCCCTCTAGCCACAATGTCACAAACACTTACATCCGTGATGGAAAAAAAAAAGCAAAGTAAAAGCACAGTGTGCAATGACAGTTGGCAGCGATAAAGTGGGGCAAAAAAAAAATGAGGCAGCTGCAGAGCCAGAGCAGACCTGCCGACTCAGGGTTTTGGAGTGCTAGCACTAATGCTACAAGTGCTACTGCAGGACATGCCTTGTTTGCTGGAAATCTTTTTGAGTTGGTTAGATTGAAGATTGCTGGTGGTTAATAATTGCAGAAAATGACAGGATGGATGTGGAAATAAAGTGTTGGAAATGTGTCTAATGTAGGTTGAAAGGCAATGCTGAAAATTGGAGAAGAGTTGGCACGCAGGGTGATGAAAAAGAGAGCAAACAAGAAAAAAGAAAAAGACTAAAGGAGAAGTTGGAAAATCCATCAAGAGACACAGTAGGATTCTGCATGACTGATAGGCCTTAATCAGAGGATACGATACGATGGGGACGGTCCAAACCACCGGCAGCAACGGGCGCCTCGCCGTGCGCAGTGCTGGAACCGACGCCTGCAGAAGCTCTGGCTTTATTGAAGGTGGGCAGACGTTCAAGTTTTTCTTTGACGCTCCACCCCGCAAGCCGCTTTTATGGGCCTGTTTACTAGCATGGGCTTCCAGAGATCTTTATCCACACTGCGCCTTTGATTTGCCAGAGCTCTCATCCCACATCCCATATGCAGCGGCAGAGACACGGGTCTTTCAAGATGCACAAATAGAAATCTGGCAGTCATTTCACAGTCAGATTTTTTTTTTTCTGTCTCTCCCCTTCACCCCCTTCATTTTATTCCTTTATACCCCCCTCCCCCCTCCTGTTGCTCCACATCTTCAGATATAATTACGGAGGCTCTTTGCAGATGTTCCTCCTCTGCCTTCTTCCCATTATCCAGATTTGAGGAGTTGAGTAGAAATGTGATGTTGCACCAACAGAGGGGACAGATACATTCACTCTGGACTGCGGCCAAGCTGCTAATAAGACACATTCCTCTCTGATAAACTACAAAGAAATAGTAAATAATAAATACAAATGGCAAGACCCCTCACTATGACATGCAGGCAGCAACAGGATATGACAGAAACTACAGCTAATGTTAATTACATTTATTTCCTATGACAACTTCTGTATTACAAAGGCTTTAGCAAACGAGCAGCAGCTGCAGTGGCTGCTGGGGCTTCTACTGTTCAATAAAGACACAGTTCTTGATGATTCTGCATCCATTAGAACGAACCGTACTTTTAAAACTTTTCAAAGGGAGAAGATGTCAATAGAAAAAAGAAGTACAAAACCACTTCCGTCCAAAAAGACCCAGACCAAAAAGAAAAGTATAGGGTTTAAAAAGAAAAGTCAATACACACACTGTATATAGCTCTGGTCCAAGGATGACCGATGGACAGGGTGCAATTATCCTGCGTTGACACAACGGCACTCTAGCAGGAACATTTACCCATTGTTAACACCAACCTCTGTTATACTCAAGTGGAGCGGCAAGCCGGGCCAAGCACAACTCCTCCCAAGAGAAACCAGACCGGACCAGACGAGGCTGGAACACCCAATCACGACCGGCCTCGACCGCCCCTGTCACATGACCCCGGTCGACAGGAAGTTTCAGAACGGGTGAAATAACACGGCGTTCGGCAGGTTTAGGACACCGGTGAGGGAGCCTTCTTCTCCCATTCCCACTCATGTTTCATTTGCACATTCATCAACGTGCCAGGAGCAGCTGCTACGTCCCGGCTTGTCAGACAGGCAAACCTTCAGGTGTGCCTACTCAGCGACTTGGTGACAGCCAACCTAAAAGTTGCCAGTTTTAAGCTACGGATATAGAAAATAGTGGCCTCAAGCTGTCAGCCGGAAGCAACACCTCTCTGCGGAGTAATTCATGAACTGCCACGGTCCGGCTGGGAGGTGTGATTTGGCTCGTAGCGGGTGAGGGGTTCTGCATGGTAGACAGAGGCAGGAAGCTCTGACTGAGGGAGCGAGGGTCAGCAAGTCTATATAACGGTTTCCGAGAGAGAGAAGAGTTTAACTGAAACACAGAGGCCCTCGATCGTAATCCTCCTGTGGTTTCCTTCCTTTAGCTCGACGGCCCCAAACCCCCATGAAGACAGCCTCGATTTTTACCACTGCCCTCCAAAACCGACCCCCCCCCCCCCCCCTCTCTCTCTCTCCTTCAATCTCGTTTTCCTTCTTTTTCTTTTGTGGTATAACATAGATGATGCTTATTCGGGTCTGGCTGTGGCCCTGGCTCTGCTCCATGGGAGGAGATGCGGTTTCTCCAGCTGCTGTGAATCCTGAGATGATGGTCTGCGCATGAAGCTATGCTTAATTTGCGAAGTAGAGACTACAATGCACCCCCCACCACCGCTTCATTCCAACATCTCTCAAAATATTCTCTATCCCTGCATCATCACGTATTATCACTCTGAAAGTCTGCCTTCTTTTTGATGACTACAGCTTCTGCTTAACCCTCATTTCTCTGTCCCACCTCTGGACCACACTTTGATGAACAAAGTACATATTACTGTACTTGCCTGAATATAACGTATTTTGTTACTGAGTATTATATTATAAAAAGTGGGGGTCGCTTACATGTAAATATACACAACAACTGAGTGTGTGACTGTGTTACATTGCAACAGTAGAGTGGTGATTTATGGGTTGTTTGGAGCCTTAAAGCAAAACTCTTGGGATTTTGGGAAAGACGCTTATTATCTTTCTTGACGACAGTTAGGTGAGAAGTGTAATACCACTCTCTTGTTTTTATGGTGATTATCAAGCTGGAGCCGGCAGGCGGTTGTTAGTTTAGCTTAGCATAACGACTGCAAAAGTGGGAAACAGCTAGCCTGCCTTTGTCCAACAATAACAAATCTCTCCATGTTAGGGTGACCAAATGTTTGAACCCTCAAACCGTAAACTGCACGTTCATGCACACGCTGTCTTAATATGATCTTTTTTATCAGCCGAATGTACTCTTGCAGTGTGTGCAGAACGCAGCATTTGTCATTCAGATTATGTTTTTATATTGAGATGGGTAATAAAGAGTGGGACAGGACATGAATGCCAAGACATTGCCGTGTCCAGATTTAAGTTCCATTTACATCCCCCACACTAAACCCTGCCTACTGTACCGATCAAAACATTACATAAGACTGGTGTGGCGGTAGGTTAGGAAGCCTGGCTGGGATCGAGTGGCTTTCCAGAGGCCCTGGCTTCTCTCTGTGCATTAGCCAGGATATTAAAGGAAATGCAGGCCGCCACAGGCTCCACTGCTGTGGTTTGCCATCAGCCGGAGCAAATCTGTGTGTTCCAGTGGCACACTCTCTGCCCAGTCTTGACATGAGACTGTGTGTGTTGTGGGGAGAGCGGGAGAGGTGGGGGGGGAGTCGCTGGGACAACTGCGTGACCACTGTGTTCCGTTCTGTGTGGCCTGTCAGCAGCCGGTCGCTATAGTAATACTCACTCATTACACATAATAGTCACGGAGACAAAGGGGCAGGCAGATGTAAAGGAACCACACACACACACACACACACACACACACGCACACACACACGCACACAAACACAGGCATTGCCATGAACAGACATTCCACGTGGGCCCCTGTGTGTTCACGGACCATTAGCATAGCTACAGTGTGAGCTAATCGGCTGTGGCAGTGTTTTGCCGGGGACCTGCTGGGTGGGACAGGTAACATTCAATTACAGCCCTGCCTGGAGAAGACAAAAAGACGGCAGCGTTGCGTTACTATGCAAACACACGACACACACTCTGCACAATGATGGAGAGTGAGTGGAAGTATGGGCAGCCACCCTTTTACTATGGAGTCCTGAACAGAAAGGCTTCGCACCTCATCAATGCACTGTTTTATTTCAATGAATACCACCCAGTGTGTGTATGCGTGTGAGAAATGTGCCTGTGAGAGTGGTCATATACATTCACATGTGACTCCATGTATGTGTGTGTGTATTCATATTCAATAGCTGAACGTGTACCGCGTGTGGGAGTATGTGTGTCTGCGGGGGATTGTCTCTTAATATAGTTAAGCTGTGAAAAACCCCAAAGTCTTTGGCGAGGTCTCACACACGCTTTTTCTCCTTCCTCCCTCTCACCAGAACCATTTATCAGAGCAGAACAGGGGCAGCTTGCGTGTCGTAAGCCTCTTTGGAGCCACAAACAAATCAAGCAGGGCTCTCCATCAAATGAACTCCCCACTCGACTGGCGGTTACATAAAGGTTTACTCTCTTGCTGTGTAAGAGCATGTTTCAGTGGGAACGGCTTCTGATTGAATACATCCATACGTAGCAGCGCAGGGGAAGAAAAATGACTAAGACTCATAGGGGGGGGGGTAATTGTCAAACTCTTTTTCACTTCGCCATATGTTGTATGTTTTATGAGTGAGGCTGATTCCTTTATTTAAGTGTAGGATCCCTGCAGTGGTGAGTTGCAAGCCAATGTAGCCTACATTTAACATACATACTGACCATTTGTAATGATTGTACTACATATATCTATAGATGTGTGTATATATATGTATTTGTATATACATATTTACCTAGACTTGAACTAGGCCAATGTGATCACAGTATATGGTAACCATTACATTTCGCCTTATTTTCAAGCATGGCTGGGCAATATATCAACATTATAGCGATATTGTGATATGAGACTAGATATCATCTTAGATTTTGGATAACGTAATATCGTAATATGGCATAAGTGTTACTGGTTTTAATGGCTGCAATAAAATAAAGTGATATGAATTTCGAAACACTATCCTTGCTATTCTATCATTAGCCTTTACCCACTTAGTCATAACATCCACATTTCAGATGATTGTTTACAAAAAAAACTCATTTTTGGAAAAAGCATGAATGCTCAACCCAACGATATGGTTTCAATATTGATATTGTGGTATTTGGTATTAAAAAAACGTGAAATTAAATTTTCTCTCCATACCGTCTATATATATCCCTTATTGAAGGTTCCCTGAACTCCCATGACCTCATACACACTGTGCACTATGCACTTGGTTGATTTTCTCAAAAAGTGACTCATCATCTAAACTGCATTTGAAGAAATTCAGCCATTAGGAAGATATTCGAGATTTTGCTAGTGTTGTAGGTCCCACTAGATGCTGCTACAGCACCACATCTTACTAATAACTTTTAAATAGAGCTAGCTATTTGAATTTGCTGATTAATAACCTGCATTATAAAATGCATTATTGGACAAATATTTGTACATCTACATCCTGTACTTGTCTCCACAGGAAACCTGTGGTGTAAGTATGGAGTTTATACCATGAGTCATTGTTACTGTGTTCACAGGAATTTGTCTATGCACAAACACAGACACCACCATGGCGACACAACAATAATACAGACAGCATGGATCATGGTGCTTGGATAAAAGAACAAATAGGATAGAACTGTGGAATGCTTTCATCCCAATTAGTTTGTGATTAAAAAATAATGTGATCTTATTAAATATTTTGATGAATGCAAATAAACATCAGGCAAAGTTGAAGCTCACAACATTAATTTGTCAAGCTCAATCTCAAGAACCTTTTAAACTAAATTAGGTAATAATAGAAATGATCAAATCATTGCCCAGACACAATAATGCCTTGGGCGTTACCATAGAAGTCTGATCTGTTTTCCACTTGGACGATAACTAATCAATATCATCAGCCTTCACGCTGCCCTCCTACCAACCCTGAGCAACCCACTCGCTGCAGCTAACAGCAGAGGTCTTTGTTGTGCAGTGACCCCCCTCTCCCTCCAACAGATCGGTCATCGCTGACCAAGACCACAAGGGCCACGAGGAGGGACCATTCACAATCTGGGGGTGCGCAGCCTCGACAAAAGCCCAGGTCAGCCCAAACAGACGGAGCACGGGGTTGAGCCTTCTGCTCTGTGGTCGAGCTACAGCTGGGCCAGTCACTCTGGAAACTTGACCTTCACCTTTGGACCTGACCGTGGCTTCGGAGGATAGAGAGGGGGACGTGCCCTGCACTGACTCCTGTGACTCTATTGGTAATGGGATTGATTACTGCTATTGGACACGAGGATTTGTGAGTGTGTGTTACACCGGGCACAACGGCGTATAAGCATCGCTAATAGACGAAACAAATTGATGGCCTTGAATTACGGGGACAAGATGGATGTTGTATGGCTCTGTTGAGTATTTTGAATGATTCATGGTGATGACAAACACTCACTACTTCTAGGCGTAAAATACAAAGTATACAGTCCCTTTGGTCGCTCCCTCTCTGCTCCATCTCAGCTCCATCTCATACCCCTCCCTTGTGGAGCACAAAAGGGGCTTTTAGGGCCCTGCTGAGGATGCAGTTAGAGTCACGGGGTGATGAGTTCTCTCTATCTCATCTCAATTACTGCTGTCATTAAGGCAAAGGACTTTGAGTAGGAGGTAGCCCAGAGTGACACTTACAGTACACTTAACCTTTGGAGAACGGAGGTGCTTCTCCACCAAGTGATTTATATGAAGAATATATATAGAAATGCTGGTCCCATTTAAAAAATTTGAAGAGGGCAATGTCTGCGTGCTTTAAATTAAATTAGTTAAGAAAAATGATCTTCCTCAAACTTGAATTAAAAATGATATATTAGTAGGTTTACTGGTTTGTTGGTCGTATGATCACCAACAAGCCATACTTCATTATTAGCTAACAAACTGCACCTCGTTCTAACAGTAACATACAAAGATTAATTGACGCTAAAGTTCATTAGCACAGGATGGCATGACTATAAAACAACAATCTATAAGTGTTTGTCTAAACGATAGGCTGTAATTTGAAATGAAGTGTATACTCACCCATAGAGGGCCCGGTCTCCTAGGGCCACTAGTGAGCATTAGGAGAGGCCTGCAACTCGCACTACGCATGAATATTTAAGGACACACTGGGACTCTTCCATTTGGCATCCCAGAGGGGGTGAAGAGGCCCCCCTACATCCTCACCCCCCTGCCTCATTGCACTTTCTCCTAACCCTGACCCCTGCCACCTTCAGGCACTTCAGTTCCTTCCCTTCCTTTGCAATCTCTCTTTTGTTACTTTCTCTGAACCTCCATATTCTGTTTTCTCTTATCCGGACGTCTAACGCTTGCCCGCAGTCTCTTCTGTCTGTCATTTCTTCAGAGCTCAGAAACCACTGAGGCAGAGGAAGGGATGAGCACTTGTCTTCCCCCCCTCTTCCTCTGTCCTGCCCAGCCAGCCAGCCAGCCAGCCAGCCAGCCAGCAGGCTGCCAGTGCATGGAGGAGATTGAGATGCGGTAGACGATGCGGCAGCTGGTTCTTCTTTCGCCGTAATCACTCCCAGAGAGCAGTCCATGGTTTGATTTGTTTTTTTACAGCCCGGCCTTATTTTTCACATCAGCGATGTGAATGCCCCCTTTAAACCCTCCCCCCCTACACTTTTGATCAAATTTGCACCATATGCCTTTGAAGGGAGATGAACCGACTGGCAGGCGTGCTTCTCTTTAACTCCCCTTCCCGGTGCAAGTGGTTTGATCAGGCCCCAGCCCTGATGGGGGCAAGCTCTCCAATCCTGAGACAGTATTATGTTCCCAAAATTGCCTGACTTGAGATAATGAAGGCCTATGATTTTTTCGAGCAGCGCTCGCATCCAGAAAGAGGAGGAGACAGGGACTTGACTAAGGACGTGCTCACCAGACCGTTACTACCAAATCAACTTCCAGAGGTAGGAATAGGCAGATATGGGCATCAAAGGGGAGGCCACAGACATCTAATCACCTCTAACTTGATGTCTGTCCTTCTACGCTTTCCGATTCCCTCTCACCGCTGCGGCCGATGGGATTAAAAGAGTTTTATTTCACCTTGAATTACCATTGTGCGCACCATGCAGTGTAATCCATATTGAAAGACTTCTGGGAAGAGTTTGGCCAAATGGGGAAAGGAAAGGAAGTAGGGAGGACGGTGGGCTGATTGCTGAAATGAATGCCGTGTTGCCCCCGTATCTTTGTCCCAATGAAATCCTTCCCTCCTTCAGAAGGGAGAGCCAATCAATGCCCTTATCAACTGTCTCATCAGGCCGACTGGCCAAATTAGCCCCTGGCAATTCACAGAGTGACGCATAGTTTGTGTAATCAGGGAGAAATCAACATCTAAGAAACGAGAGTATCCATTGGAAAAACAGTGAGTAGAACAGTTAACTGGAGAAATGGCCGGCGACAGAAACAGACGAAGACGATGATTAAGATCAGAGTCAACAAATCAAAACCTTTAAGTGTACACAGGTACTGAAAGATGCCCATAACATTGACCGGTGATGTAGGAAAACAAAGATTTATGTTTTTTTGGGCTTGAAAAGACTAATATGATCAAAATAATATTTAAATTGCCAGACGGGTGATCCAAAGGCAACTTCCCCCTTCGAACAGTTACATCATGTCTGTACGCTTACTGCTGTGTGTTTCCATGGGTGAGTAAAAGAACTATAGAACGAGTAACTGACAAATCAATAAATGACTCAGGTGCAGCAAAGTGAACGTATGCATGAGGTTTTTTTTTTCACCCATTCTGACATGTTTGCTTATGCTGAAAAGTGCTTAGAAAGGTCAACTTTGATAGCATGTCTTCCCTCCTCCTCCTCCTTGTCAGCGATCTGGTTCCGCTTCTCCACTGGCTGTCACAGAGGTTTCCAAACAGCTGTGGAGGTTTAACGGCTGGAAAACAATGGCTCGGGTCTTTTTTCTTCGGCTCACAGGCACAAGCGTCTCTTGGCTCGAGACCTTGCTGAAGCTGCGAGTGAAGAGTTAAGGGCCTTTAGGGACAATCGCTCTCTAATTACTTGGTTGAACAGCAGCAACAGTAAGCTGATCAAGCGGATAAATAGTTCTCCAAAGTTGTGCTCCCCATACTGCCGGAGATGATATCAATAGGTGTGTGTTGTTCGTGTAGCAAGCATAGATCCATTTAGATTAAAGAACACGTCCCATCGTGCCACGTGCAAGTGTAGTTAAACAGCAGCAAACATGCTAGCTGGCAGCAGGGCTGGGAATCATTAATGAACAGTAATGAACAGTGCAGACACAAACTGTAACAGATGAATTTGTGTGTGCGTGTGTGTGTGTGTGTGTGTGTGTGTGTGTGTATGCATGTGCTCAGAAAACATCTTCGATATACTGCATGCAGCACGCCTATCAGCAGGCCATCACTATTGATTTATTAATGCTAGAGAATGCTGCTGCGCTAATTGAATTGAGATCCAGGAAGTCAGTTAATGTAGCTGACAGCGATACAGGAATTTAATCTCCCCAGTGCACAGAATTATGACTCTTCCCTATCTGCCCTGTCAGAGGGATAAATAGTAAATCAATCTTTTCTACAATGGGCCCCCACTCAGAGCTTGTGCAGGATGGTTCGTAACAACCCCACTCTGTCTTAAACCATCAACAATCACTACTCAAGCTGTTCAATTGGTTCATTGTCTCAACCTCTTCGACGATAAATCAAAGTTCTGGAAAAGGCCGCAGCTCGAGGCAGATGTAGGATTTGAACCCTATAATCATAAAACCTTTCATTATAAAGAGACAATGTGCTCACTATGGCCAAATCACTTGTAACCCAATAGTTTATAGCCACCTACATTGTCCAAGTCAGAGCTACACACTTCAAAAAATCCGCTGCCTGAAGTCCAGTCCGGTCCAGCTGGTACCGAGCCATCACTCCCCAACCACTGTGCCCTTGAAAGACTCAGCCGACATCAGCGTTTCTACTCATAGGACCACCACCACTACAACGACCACTACAACTTCTCAGAATATCAGAACCGCTGCCGCAGAGAGGCTCCAACATAAAGTAATTAATACAGGGCCCGGTTTAATGTATATGTGTTTGTACAGCTGCTATTTAGCTGGCGTCTGATGGTAAAGGGAAGCTGTATAGCCAAGTCTCTGACAGCGCCGTGTGGCAGACTGTCCAGAGGGGCTAAAGCACAGACGCTGGCAGGCAAGCCAGTCAGGGGGACCGGGGCCAAACCACTACAGTGTACTCAAAGGCACCACCACCCAGCCGGCCAAGGTGTGTGGGCCTGCTGGCTGGGTTCGGATGACCCCCGACAGTCAGCAGGCGGATGTGCACGTGCAGCGTATAGCCAAGTAAAAGGCCCACTGATCATATAGTACATGCATCACATAAAATCATGAGCCAGAGAGGATACATATAGCTCCCCTAATGTGAAGGTGCGATACAGCAGAGAGAATCTGAGATAAACAGAGAGAGGAGATGAGGATGACTATATTACACATATATAATATAGACTTACTGGCCAGGCGAGGGTAGAAAAGAAAAACAACTTTTTTTTTGCTCTTTCTGCTTCTCTTCTCAGTGGTTAATGGATACATGAGTTATATACAGTACTTATTTTAGTCCCTTTAATCATGAGCTTTTATCGCATGTTCTGCCAAGACCTTCCACCAGTTACTGGTCGCGCCTGCCAAGAGAAATGAATGAAAATGTTGAGAAACCAAATATTGTGGAGCCATGGCTCAGCAGTCAAAACCAATCTTTTCCTCCCCTTTGAAGAGCTGAGCTATAAAAGAAACACCTAACTGGGACCAGGTATTGTGTTCACAGAGTGCGTGGATGAGAGATGGGGGAAACACTTTAATCGGGCTTAGCGATATGAGAGGAATTTGTGTGGTTAATGTTACCTGGCTAACGCTTTTGCAACATAAGCTTGTGTAAGCCATGCAAAGACAAAAACAAATGGCCATGTCAGCATTTCCAACTTGTGCAGCTTAAGAAGAGGAGAGACAACATCATTAATCATTTTTTGACATGCCATGATCTGTTAGAGATAAACTAAAAATGCAAAGGTAATTATTCTGCTAGACACAACATCTACAAATCACAAAGCTTTTTAGCAAAGTCCCCAACATTAAAATAAATGCGATAAACATCCAGTCCAACGCAGCAAACATCCCCAGAGAACACACCAGCATCAGAGGTGTCGACCATTATCCTGGTGTGTCCTTAATGGATGGAAAGCCTTCAGAGTGGTTGAGTGTCTCTGGTCAGGTCTGATCCGTAGGCCGCTGCATTAGACTGGGGCCAGGGCTGCGGCCACTGGAGCTCTCAGGCCTGTAGAGTAGTACTTAATGCTCTGGGAGAGTGGGGGACCTTCCTGCCCACAAAGTCCTACCCCGTGCCCCCTGGAAAACCACAGCTGACCACCGGGGCACTGGGAAATGAAACCGAGGAAACCACGGGCCAGTCGAGAGCAGCGAGGCAGCCGACACCGAGGCGGAAAAAACAAAGAGTAGGGCCTGTTGGCGGCTTGGTGGTTGGCGCTGATGGAGGTATTAAGATATTAATTGCTTTTTGACTTGATTTTGTTAAGGGAGAAGGGCAGGCCTGCGGCTTCTCACACAATGGCCAGTTTAATGGTGGAGAGGCCTGACGGGGCAGAAAGGGTTTCAGCGTGGAGCTCCATGCTGGAATGGAGATATCTCAAAGTAGCTACCTGCTTTTATACACACTGCATTCAAAGTGATGAATATTAAGACAGTTTTAAATACCACGATAACAAAGATATTACTAATAATCTTGGAGAAATATATCGTTTTTAAATAGATTTTGCAAGTTTTCATTGACAAATCTAAATAACTGCAGAAATGAAATGATGTGGGCCAAAGTAAAACCCATAAAGGGATAGTTATGTTTATTTTTTTTGCCAAGAGTTAGCTGAAAAGATTGATACAATTCATGTCTGTACGTCAAATATGAAGCCATTGCCAGCCGTCTGTTAGCTCAGCTAGCATTTGTAAATCTCCCTAACAGCACTTCTGAACCTCACTAATTACCATATTATATCTTATATAACGACAGAGCAAGGATAGCTGTGCCTTTATTCTTCTAGCCTTTATGCTAAGCTAAGCTAACCATCTCCTGGTTGTAGCTTCATGTTTTATTAAGCAGACATGTGAGTGGTATCTTTCGTCTCGTCTTACTCTGTGTAAGACAGAGAATAAGTTTCCCAAACGTCTATGTCCACCATCTGGCTGTTGTTAAAGTTAAAGTGAATAAAATACTCTACAAAGTCACAATGAGTGAGCAGACAGTGAAGTGAAGGCTAAATGCGTCTCCCATCGCAGACTGGGTTAACCTTACTGAGGTGGTAGTGCGTCAGCTGGGGGTGCTGCCTGCGTACACGACAGCAGACATAAACAGCAGCGCAGCAGCCCTGACGCAAGGCCGTGGCCTCACACACACACCCACACCCACCCACCCACACACACACACACACACACACACACACACACACACACACACACACACACACACACACACACACACACACACACACACACACACACACTCAGAAGAGAAGCTAAGGTTGCACTGGGAAAAGTGAATCACCGACCCCGGTGATTCAGGACAGCAGAACCTATACTTATGGGCTGCTGTGTTCATGAAACTGTACGCCGCTGCATGTGTGCGTGGGAGTGGCGTTCGTCCGATGCGTGTGTCTATGCGGCGCAGGCAGCTGCCAGGGGATGGGCCGAGAGCATTACCATCAGCATCTCTGTGGATCAAGGAGAAGCCCCCAGTAATCCTGGCCTCTCTCCAGGCTCCCACACACCGCAATTAGGATTAATCCTCCCCTCCTCCCTCGTAGCAGCAGAACAACAGAGAACGATGGAGTGAGTTTCTCTCTGTGTGTGTGTGTGTGTGTGTGTGTGTGTGTGTGTGTGTGTGTGTGTGTGTGTGTGTGTGTGTGTGTGTGTGTGTGTCTATGGGTGTGTGGTGCGGCTGTGGGGGGCAATTAGCCAACTTTGTACTCGGGGCGGAGATTCTCCCCCCCCTAAAACCGCCAGACGACCACTAGGCTGTGGGACTGTGGGATGGCTCGCACACACTCACGATACACACACTCGAAATATGGAGGGAGGGTAACAAATCGACCAAAGTGGTGGCGATATAAACAACTGTTTGACCGGTGGCCACATAATTGGCTGTAAAGCAGGAAGAGTTTTGCGCTATCTGCAGGGAGTTTTCCCCCACGGTATTCCACCACCACAACATTTGTCATTGTGTAGACATATTGTTTCATTTTCTAATAAATCAAGCTCTATCATACAGTATGTTTTAATAGCCCAGAGAAAAAATCCGTCATACTGTAATGTTTTTGAAGCAGCCAGGAACAGTGGGGCGTATGCCAGAGTGTGAAACCTGATGTCAGTGTGTCTGGAGTCTCTCTGAAGGTTAATTATGGCTTTCACTTTGGTTTGACAGATTACCAGCAAACAGCTAAGGTGCCGCTGCTGAGAGCAGGTTAAACATCTGCAGGGCAAACACAACCCCAGGGTCAGTGTGCAGAGGTTTAGCACTGACAGGAAATATACCCAGCTGTATTTGAAGTAAAGCGGATTTGGCTACTGGAATTATTGAGCATTTCCTTCTAAAATTTATGTTTTCTGACCTGACTCCCAAATAAATCATACCAATGACTGTTACTACTTTCTACTTAGGTGAAAAGTAAGAACATTTATTGGTTTGGGTTAAAGGGGTAGTGCAGCTTTTATGTTTTGCACTTCCATAAAGTTGGGTGAATCAAAATAGACAGTTCCAATCTTTTTTTTTTTTTTTTTTTACTTTTATTATCTTGCATGGGTCAGTCAACCCCCTCCTGTTAAACGTTGTAAGTCTGAAGCCACAACCAAGATGACATCATCAAGGTTATTTTTCAAACTTTGGAAATCTCCCTCTAGAGATACAACTGTTTTCACAGGCTAAGTAGTACTTCTTGGGATGAGTTAACTTCATGTGTTAAAAGTCAGAAATGGGGAAAATCGTGCTCATGGTTAAAAGAAAATAACATTTTCTGACAGCAGAAAACTGGAAATGAACTTTGTTGTTGCATCCGTCCTCCATGAGGTGTTTTGTGGCACTGACTACACCATGCTGCTTCCACCTTTGCTCCTGACAAACTTAACTTGAGAAAAGAACATAGATCTACTAACATTAACAACAACTCCGTTGCATTAAGTGTCTCAGGAAGACTCTATAGTGATCCAGCATGCACAATACCAGGAACCCTAACCTTGCTCAGCTAAACAGAATTCAGCCTTCATTAATGTCATGAGCTCTTGTAAATACACTACAAACATCTTGCTGCGTAATGACACTGAACTGTCTATAACAGGGAATTTTCTTGAAATGTTAAAAATTGCTTTTCCTTTATTGTTGTCTTCCAATCAAATACACTGATACATTTTTAGAGTTTTAATAGGCAGCTACATGTGACTGTTCTAATGAAACATGCAAATAAATATGTTTAAAAGATATTATGAAATCCTGATTGAAATGAAGTGACTTTGTGTTGACTGTACATTCTTAGGATGGATCCAGTACATTCTAAGAGCTCGCATCCAGTTTAAGACTCTGGTGCTAGCCTACAGGGCAGTGAAAGGAACAGCTCCTTCCTACCTCCAGGCCTTGGTCAAGCCCTACACCCCCGCCCGACCACTTCGCTCTGCGGCCTCGGGGCGATTGGTGGCCCCGTCGCTCAGAGGTCCCTGCGGCCGATCCACCCGGTCACAGCTTTTTCTGTCCTGGCCCCCTCAGTGGTGGAATGAACTCCCCACTGACGTCAGGACAGCAGAGTCGCTGCCCATCTTTAGGCGCAGGCTGAAAACTCACCTCTTCAAGAAGTACTACCCTGAGCCTTCCTCGTAGCACTTATTGCATTCGTATTAGTTGTTGCACTTACTGTATTCGTATCAGTTCGCTGCACTTATTGAATTCGTATTTGTTTACTGCACTTATCCTATTCGTAGTAGTTTGTAGCACTTATTATATTCGTATTAGTCTGTTGCAATTATTGTTTTCGTAGTAACTTGCCTCTGCACTATACTTTTGCTCTGGTTTATGCTTTAAGATGCTTGTTTAAGAAAGGAGATGCACTTATGACTTCTGGTGACTAGTAGTTCTCTTGAATACCTATGTTGAATACACTTCCTGTAAGTCGCTTTGGATAAAAGCGTCTGCTAAATGACTGTAATGTAATGTAATGTAATGTAATGTATTCAACAATTTTATAACTTGATTTTTTTTTTTTTTTTGGTAAAGAGCCATTTTTCATTTCATGACAGGGAGAAAGCGGCCCTCGAGATGCTTGACACAGAATTGGTGTTGATTTGACGCTTTAGCCAAACATCTAATCACACACGTACATCGTTAGAAATGAACATGATGGAATTAGCAATGTTCTACATTATCGCTGACCTTTGGTTACCACTGAGGTGTTGTTTTGCTTCAGAAGTGATTTCCCTGTCAGCTGAATGTTGGCAGTGGATGTGGGGGTTGGTGGGGAGATGAGCAGGGTGGGGTGAGGTGTCAGGGTGGAGGGCCTGTAACACTCCAAACCTCAGAGCTCACGCCTTCACAGCTTCACACAGCTACCTTAAACATACTGCATCTGCATTATAAAGGAAGCAAAGATGTACATTTCTGCAATATGCTAGAGGCTGTTTAAACATTTACCCACTCCCAGATTATATCATCCATTAAGACAAATAAACACAGCAATACTTCCTCTCTCTCTCACACACACACACACTCACACACACACACACACACACACACACACACACTCACACAGCTGCCATGTTTACAACTGCAAGACTTAAAAGCTTTACAGTTATAAAAAAAAAAAATCCTTTTGCAATTTTCTATTAAATGACCTCTCCCTTGCAACCTATTATGGTATTTCCCTTGTAATAAAAAGTCAAGGAGTGCAAAATGTCCCCAATAGGCAGCTGCACGCTACAACTAAAGCGTCAAAATCATTTCCAGACTGCCGCGCTAAGGATCAAGGGGAGGGAGAGGCACAGGGAAAGGAAACCAAGGCAAAATAAATTAATTGCAAATGTATCATAGAGGGGGAGGGCAAAAGGGCAAGATCGGGGCGATTTATCTGTGCTGACGGACGGGGACGGTACCAGTGAGCTGAGGGAGAGAGGATGGGGAGCAGCGGGAGGCCACCGAAAAGCAACACAAGTGATGAGGTGCCCAGATTCAACCGAGTGAAAGATGTGCAGAGTGCGAATAAGAGAGAAGCAGTGGGGTGTTACACGGCCAGTCATGTTCGAGTGCATCTGAGAGCCGGGGCAGATCTGTTAATCTTTAAGAGGGCTAGTTGCTGGAGGCTGAGACGCTGAGGGGGGGGAGACAGAGTGTGATTTGGGCTGTGACAATGATAAACTGCTCGGGGAAACCGGCTACAGAGATCAGTCAAACACCTGCCCTGCACTGCATGAGCTGCACTCAACTCAAACAAGATGCGGGAGCAGGAAGTGCAGTGTGCCAGCTCAGGAGGGAGGAGGCTGCTCCCTGCCACTTCTCCCTTTGTTCTGGTAAAAACAGAAATACATGGAGAGGTTTATCAATACCAAAAGAGGAGCAGGATTCATGGCGTTTCAACGGTAGTCACGCTGTGTGTCCCAGGATAAACTGATTGGGATTGTGGTAAAATGTTCACTATTACGTTATGAATTACAGTCCCATAGAAACGGAAGTTGGCGTCTTTAGCTTCTGTACTGTGATGCATTCTCCAGTGAGACCAAATATTTGAGATGAGTACAGTTACAAGAGGGAGCGTACCTAGAATGCAGCGTGATACAGAGCTACAGAGGACTGGGACTCCACACACACAGATGCAGATTGATTGATGGATGGATGTCTTGATATCATTGGTTGCAATTGGTTGGCACAGAAAAGATGAAAAAATATTGAATATTTTGTTAAATAAGTGCACAAAATGACTGAGGATGTGATCTGAAAGGGTTAAAAAGGGTTAAAAAGTTCTTCTCGACTTTAAGTAAATGTATGCTGTGAGTAAATTAATGAAAAGTCATTTTCCAAATAAATGCATTTAAGTTCATCTGGCATATTTCAATATACTGTGCAGAATTTCTTCAAAATTCAACAATTTATATTTCCTTTAATAAAGCACAATTTCTTTTATTCCAGCTTTTATTTTTCGTAACACTTTATTAGTGTGCAATTTTCAATAAGTAAATTAATTTCACTAATGACAGAATTATCTATACTCATGCCGAAACACTAAAACTTCTACTAAATTAACTATATAGCTTTAACATGCAACCACTGTTTAGTTTTTTTTTTTATCAACAAGCACATTAATAATTACTATTAACTATGCAGAAATTATTATTTCTGATGTAGAAATGTGTTTGTGCTCCAACCACTCCATCTTTAAACTAATGTGCTCGTAGCCCCAAGAGAAAGACAGAGACTACAGCATCATTGAGAAGCGACAGGCTGCATTCAACAAGACATTCTGTTTCACATTGCTGTTGTCTGGTTCTCACTTCCTGCACATGCAAATGAGCTGGAGGGTTACTCTGGCTTGGTGAGTTAGAAAAAAATACTTTAATACATTTGTGTCTTCAAACCTGATGTCCACTTGTCCCCAGTAGACATACACACAATTAAATCCTGCTAAAATGTTGGACATGTTAACCAACAGGTGTAAAGGAGTTACTTCACACTAGTGTGTGGTGTGTGTGGTGTGTGTGTGTGTGTGTGTGTGTGTGTGTGTGTGTGTGTGTGTGTGTGTGTGTGTGTGTGTGTGTGTGTGTGTGTGTGTGTGTGTGATAATACAACTGACACTATTGTTTGTGTAACATTTACTCAGAGTCCACAGGATTTATAGTCCTCAGTGGGCCAAATGTCTTTTTGCATGTTAGTGTTAGAATAATGGAAGATAAATTCTTGAAAAAAATAAATAAATGAAAACAGCACTGTTAAAAAGGCATCAATACGGAGTAATGACACTAGATAAGTATGACGGAATTTTTTTTTTTCTTTGAGCAGCAGAAAATGTTTGACTGTGACTCTGAGTGCCACACAAGAAGTCCTTCTGGACCCTTCTCATCCATTGTTGTCATTTTCTTCCACTGGCGTAATTCAATAAAAGCTTGAAAGCAAATATTATTCTCTGTAATAGAAAGTTTTATAAGCCTTAAATGCAATCAGGCCTAAAGAATGATGCATGCTGGTCTTTCCTCATGGGAAAGAGTCAGGAAGAGAAAAGAGACAATACAAATATACAGTCATTGTCCAGATGATTCAGCATCATTGTTCACCGTCTGTTTGTAGTTTTCAGAAACCCAAACACACAATATGACTGACTATTCATTTTATATTTAAAAAAAGAAAAAAAAACGTTTGCAAAAGGTTTTCTCCCACAGACCAAAAAAACCCCAATGGATGGAACTGCTAAAGGTGTTTAAAATTCAAACAGCGTCCCCTCTCCTCCGACATCCTCTGCAGCAGACAGACCCAGCAGACCTGCCAAAGTGAATTTACCTAGTAAAGTGAATTAGAGGGTGATAAACGATACTTTGGCAGCAAGGCAGTAAACTGCTGAGAGAAGCTAAATACTAATGCGATTTGCCAAGGAGTTTATAAGCTGTAAGTGCTGCGATGAAATGACTGCCCTCATTGGAAGAGATAAACACCAGGGGAGAGTCTTTTGTTTTTGCACCCCGATCGACCTCTGGGAGGCCGGCGGAGAGGAAACGGTTAACATTTACTCTTACTGTTTACACTAGTGGTTGTGCACCGAGAGGAGGGACAGTGCTTTCTTATACGGTGAACCAACGTACTGTACCGTTTAGCAGAGCAAGACCATCTTAAGATAGATACTAGACTGCTGATGTATGTACTTCTTATGAATAAACATTCTCTGGTTTAACCTCTTAATTTACATATGGGAGGTCTCTTATATCAGGGATGACTACTAAACCCTAAAAATATCTCCCTCTTCTTGCCCCAGACTCTACCCGACCTACACCGACGGACACACAAACACATACGCACACAATCCTCGCTGAGTACACACACACTCCCTATCACTGTGGCTCTGCTGTGTTATGGTGTGGGAGGCTGAAGTGGCCTTTGTGGGCTGAGCTGAATAACTCCGTCCGCTCTGGCAGGGCCTCAGAGTGCCTGCTCCCGCCGGCTGCCTCGGCCCTGGGCACGGGCTGCCGGCCGGCCCCGCAGACCAACCCACCCTGAACCCCTGCCAAGCTCCTGACGCCACCCTGGGTGGTCCCCGCTTCATGCGGCTGTGGCAGGGTTCTGCTCAAATCGCCCCTCCCCACCCTACCTCCCCTCCTCTCTGGCTCCCTCGGCAGCCGCAAACAGCCTCGCTGTGTTCCCGATGTGGAGCTCCACTGAGAAATCAGTCAGTGTTGCAAGTTATATTTTTATCACGAGGGAGGATGTGGATGTACTGTATTTTTGAGGGTTTTTGGAGAAGTGATGAGTGAAGAAAAAAGAATGTCTGTAGGCAGAGACGTTTATATTTAGTCTGCAGATGAATTTCTGTTTATATATTTGCATGCCTTTTGGGGGTAAAAAGTGTGACTGATGGTTCGTACAAACTGAAGGGAAGCAAAGATGTCTTCTTGTTTCAGTCACACGGATAAGTCTCTCTTTGATCTTACACAACTTTTTCCTCAAAATCTAACTAGCTGTCTCCTTCTCTTACTCTCTATCCTTCTGTATCTCCCTTCGTCAATGGACCACGACCGAAAGTTAAAATCATCAAGACACAGCCCTGAAATCATCCACCGTGCAAGTCGCTACGCAGGGATCCAGTGATGAGTTGGAAACCGACTGTCAAATTACACGACGAGGACTCTGGATTCTCCTGTTACAGATATCTCAGCAGGCAGCCAACAAATCAAGCCCGCTTAAGCCAGAACGGCGCTCCCACCATTCCCCGTCTCCCTGCCCTGGAGTTGGGAGTCATGTTCCACATGGAGCTCTGGAGGTAATTGTGCCACGCTCCTACACTCCATATGACCACCCTTCTGTTGCTCTGCTACCCTGCCAGAGAAAAACACACTCCTCCCCTCTCTTCCTCCCTCTCTCGGTCTGTCTTGTCTCTCTCTGTCTCTCGTCCAGAGATTCATGACTCCTGCACCTGATTGCGGACGATTAACTTCATTACAGGTCGTTAGCGAGAGTCACTTACCGCTGAGCTTGCTGTGTAGGTTGGGTGGGGTCCGGAGGGAAAAAAAAAAAGGGGGGGGGGGAGAAGGGGTGTTGAGGGGGCTTGTGGGGGCGGGCGAGGGTGGGGGTGTCAAAGGGGAGACGGGTATCACTCTCTCCTCTGACCTAAACGAAAGCATTATGCGCTGGCAGACTCAAATGCATATACAGGCACAAATATCCATCTGCCCCACCCGTCCACCTCCAACACACACACACACACACACACACACACACACACACACACACACACACACACACACACACACACACACACACACACACACACACATACACACACACACACACATACACACCAAAACCACCCAAGCTGCCACTGATACCATCAGCAAAAAGTCTCTGAAGAAAAGCACCAATGTGTGTATTAGCAGTGTGTGTAATCACAGGGCCTTTGGGGACCCTAATGGATTAGTACACTAACACGCTGTCAACTCCGGGCCAAGCTGGGCCCACACTCACACACACAATGCTAACAATGTCAACTGACACAATCACTGCGCTGGAAAAAATCTTAATTGCCCCTGTTAGACATCAACAGAGGACTCCATAATACTCAAATGGCTCATTTTTGTGCCCAAATGTTTTGAGCCAGTTGATTAGAAAAAGGCAACAACACAAACAGTGTATTTACAACAAGCGATCATCATCAGCTTCATGAAAAATGCACTCGCTGTCAAAACGTGTGTGCGGCCGCCTTATTTTGAACACAGATGCAACACAGATGTGTTTATCCCAGGGAGTAACAGCGATAACTGCAGCTGGTTAAGGCGGCCATGTATGTGCCTGTAAGCATGTTGCCGTTAGACCGATCCTATCTGTCCGTCACCGAGCGGAGTGGCTGGACAGCTGCTGTAGCCGGTGCGTGCTGTGAGTGGATCGCCGGGCTGTAAGGCATGAATAATAGATGCTGTTTATGAGTGTATGTTTTCCATCTGACCCCTGGGTCTACAGCGAAAATCTGCAAGCAGGCCTCTTAAGGGGCTGAAGGGAAAGCGGGAGAGCGAGGGAGAGAGACAGCTGAAGCTCGCCAGGAGGAGGCGATGGGTCATTTAGTGCCCAGGGACCCCCCATCAGCCATCAGTGACATGTTCAATCAGGGCTCGTAGTGTTATACGCAGAAAAACACACACTTCCATGCTGCTGCCGATGCTGAACAGTGAGTGCTGCTTTTACGCAGACAAGCACAGCAGGGAGACGATGCAGCGTTTATGCTCCAGTGAGCAGCGTGATGAAAGCAGCTTTAAACGTTGAACCCTGGTGTCTACACTTAAGGCTTTTCCACAGATGTTAACCTACAAGACATGTAATGACTTTTTAATATGTCCCTGACGCATTTCAAGCAGCCAAACGCTGGATGTGTTCAGCTCTAGCGCTACTGCAGAGGGAAACACGCTTAGTGAAGAGAGAGATATTTGGGGCTCCGAATAAAAAACCCAGAGGGTTTCCCTTCGGCGTCGGCAACAGAATTAGGCCGCTACTGCCTGACTAATGAAGGTCAGGCCTCTGCCGCAGGACAGGGGGGTTAACCTGCTTCGCTACCGCTGCCAATTAGGTAAGTCAGCCCAGAGCTGCTTAAGAGGCTACAGGCCTCAAGACTCACACTGCTGGCCCGAGTGGAAACCTCTCCCTCACACTGCTGCTAATGACACAGGGGTCACAGAATGTGTGTGTTTTACAAGGGTGGTTACGGTCTGTGGGTCCTGACAGTATTCTCATATGTCGAAAAGGCTTTGGTTTGAGGATCAAGAAGGAAACAGAAGGGTCGTCACAGCCCCCGGTCGCTCAGGCTGTAAACTTCAGTTCTGCAGCCTGTCAGAGCTCTTATACCTTCATCTCCAGTGGATGTGACTTTGTTGGGAGGTTTGATAATACAATTAACTTTAAGCTCACCTCATGCTAAGAAAGACCTGTGGCTTGAGTGCCACTAGGTGGCATGGTCACTTTGAAACACACAAACACTCACTCACACACACACACACACACACACACACACACACACACACACACACACACACACACACACACACACCACTGAAAAATAGAAACCACAGTTCATATGCGCGGCTCAGCATTGTGCCATTTCATCGTGTACACAGCTTGATGAGCGGGACGTTTTGCTGCATATCTGATCGATAAATAGATAACAGCTGGCACACACAAGAGGTACAAAAACATCTGGACAGAAACTGAAGTTCCAGAGCATTCTGGGAAGACTGAATGCTGATCAATGAGATGCTTGAAAAATAACATGAAGATAATGCACTCCGCCAATCTTTGGCCTTTGCACAAGCAACATTATGTAGTCATCAGAGGGTGTTATGTCTTCAAACGCTGCACAATGTGATAGTAACCTGCACATTCAGCAAACTCACTGTGTCAACGATTCTCGGAAAGAACTGCGCAGATGTTATTTCTGTTCTGCATGAAATCACCAAGAGGAAGGGTGATAAATAAGAAAGATAACGGTTCACCGTGTGAGAAATGTATGTACTGTATGTGTCTGTGTGTGCATTCAAGTGTGCTTATTTGTTTGTACTGTGTGTGAGTGTATGTGTGTGTGTGTGTGTGTGTGTGTGTGTGTGTGTGTGTGTGTGTGTGTGTGTACGGGTGCATGTCTGTGACCATGCCTGTGTGTGATCACAGTTTTAGCCTGCTGAATAATTCAGTGTCCCCCCAGTGTGAACACTGACACTAACTGAGGGGAGCCATTAAAGATCCATGAGGAGATCATTACAGGCCGCTGCCCGGCCCCTCTCCTCTGCAGCCGCCCCCCCCTCACCTCCCTGGGGCGACTCACACTCCAAACAGTGGGGCCTAACCCCTCAACATGAGCTCACTCTCCCGCACCCGGAGCTGCTAGAAGGGCCGGGGGTCAGAGGTTAGCCAAGCAAAGGCATGACCCACGGCACTAATGCACTTGTAACACTTTAAAACACTTTGGAGAGAGTTAAACAGAACACGCTCTCAAGGAGGACCACACAGAGGGCCCGCTGGCTACTCTTTTCTCCTTTTTTTTCTCCCTCCTCACTCACTACTTGGTCTGGTTTCTTTGGCTGCTCTTACAGGCCAAGGGTAGAGGAAAGTGAGATGTTTGGTGGCCGTCTTCCTTCCATTTCTCTTTTCTCTTTTATTTCATCAACTACACTTTTGTTTATTAAATTCCATGTCTTGGAATCGATGACGATGTTTGTTGCTGGTTTCAGAATTAAGTAGTAAACTACTATATGTAGCCTATGTGAATTAAAAAAAGTAATACAAACTTCAAATAAATACTTTTCCTTGCGTTTACAGAGAACTCTTAGCCAAATTCATGATACACATCATGGCACATATCAACTCTACCCGCTGTACGTCGTCCTCGACCTGCCAGTCAACAATTATCTCACGCTGGTGACACCCCAACCAACACTTAAACACAGTCGCAGCAGATTTAATTGATCTCTGATCTAATCATGTTGGCCTGAAAAGATTTTCCATAGTTTGGGTAAATCTAGTACAAGGTGCATACTCAGCTGTTATTAAAGGGTGATTGGGGTTAGCGATGGGCTTTATTTACATATTCTATATATGTATTCACATATACATTATGTGACCGGAACTAGGATGTTTTCAGTTTCAAGAATAAAATAAATCTTTCACGTCTGTACATTTTGCATCATCCTGTCTGGCAGGCTAAGACAACCCAATGTACAATCTACTCCTCCATTTCCTTAAAATGCAGTTGTGGTTATCTGTTGTTATTGTAAAAAGCCTCTTAAGGAGGTCAGGCCTGTGTCATTTTTTTTACTGATAGCTGGGGTCAGAGGGTCAGCAAGCCACCAGAGTGGCAGCTGTCATTTGCCTGATGACCGATGCCCCTCTTCCCACCAGGAAGCAGAGGTGTGTGTGCTGGAGGCTGTGGAGAGTGTGTGGTTAGCTGGCAGGTCAGTGGTGGGCCCAGAGTGGTCTGGCTCCAGCTACCACGGAGCTCTCAGGCAGCAGTGGCAGCCCAAAGCGCAGCCTGATAGTGGGCATTATCATTTGTTAAGTGCCCCCTTCGCCTCTGGTCAGGAACACTTAACACTGCCTGTGGTCACTAAATGCTGCCGGACTGCCGGTAGCAAGGTAAAATATTCATTGTCGTGGAGTGGTGGTTTTCCTCTGCACAAAAGCTAAAAGCCAGGCTTGGTTTTGTGTTTTTAACCAGGGCCCTAAAACCAGGCCGCACAGGAGTGGCCTTTTACTGGACAATGTAATGGACCTCAATAGGATCTGCGTACCTCACCACAAAATCAAAGGCATCGAAAAGGAATCAGCCACAGTGTGGATGGAAGATCTGGAAAATATAGGACAAATATGGTAAGAGCTGTAATTAAGAAAAGCAAAATCTCTAAAAAAGAAAATGCTTTTGTTCAGTAGATTTAGCATGATAAGCAATTTCCTCACTAAATTTGACAATTTGAATGCTTGCACTGAATAACTAGCTGACATGAGCATGGTTGGCTTTTTGGTTTAAGAACAGATGTACTTTTGGTGGGGGATTTTCAAACTCCAAAAGTCCAAGAGAACATATATGTATTATTCAGGTCAGCAAGCTTTGCTTTTCCCTTTTTCAGAGAACAAGTGAGTCACCTGTGGTACGCTTGCATTTGGAAAATGTTGCCGCTGGTTACCTTCATGAGAGCAGTCACATCTCTGACAGTAGGGGGGACTTTCCAGAAGACCCTAGCAGCCAGTCCCCCTTCTAACCAAACCGCATGACATTTACAACTGTGTCATTGCACTGAGAAGACTGAGCAAGTGCACGTTTCTCATTGCTGTCTTGTTGTTCTGTTTCTGTTGGGGCTACTGTCTGCAGCATTATTGGACGGCAAGTCACAAAGCAGTTGGAGGAACCCTCCTTTTTGCTTGGTTTTAATGGGGTTGACAGAGGAGCTCCCACCTGTGGTGAATCTGGCATTTAGCAGCCCATAAACTTCACTCAGCCCCGTTGTGCTCTCTCAGCCGTGCGCACACAAACACACTGCAGTTAGTATCAGGTGCTTGTTTGCATGCGGTCCGTTTCCAGTTTCGTCTTTGTCCCAGTTCGGCTGCAGCCTTTGGTGTCTGAGCACCACAGAGTGGAGTTCGAGGCGAGGGTGGTTTCTCCACCAGTCGACTCTGACTGACACACACTCTGGTTCTCGCGGCGAAGCTGAGGCCTTTTGGGGTTGCGGGGTTCTGGCTGAGGGGAGCCTGGCCCCCCAAGGGTGCTTGGTGGCATGCTTGGTCAACCTAGGCGCAGATCACAGGAGGCTTGAGGCCAAGCAGAAGCCAGGCTGTGGCAGGTGTGGCTATGGGATATGGGAGGATACAGCCTCATGCATAGCCACATGCTGCTGCTGCTGCAAGATGCAATGCCTCCTGTGCTCTGCAGACATTAACACGGTTATAGAACTGTTCATCAACGACTAGAAAGAGAAATACAGCATATAGGGATGTTGTTTATGGAGGTTCACAAATGTATCTCTCAGATTAAATGAAAAACCAGAGGTGTATTATACACACTTAACAAACAAAAACACACTTGTGAACACACTTACCCTAATGAGTAACTCTGCAGCAAATATCAGAGAAAGAGGAAGGAAAATGGGACAGAATATGACTTTTATTTCGCAATAACGCTGCAGAGTTTTTAAAAGTTTGCAGGATAAAAAGGCAACTGAACAGCATGTAAAGCGTGGCCTGTGTTGTCAGACATATGTTGGATGTATTACCCACTTCAATCATCGCCTGCAGAAATGGATATAAACTGAAAGAGAAAGAATAGTGTCTTTAATTGCTACAGAAGACAAAAAAAATACAGAGTTGAGGATGAAAATTTCATCGGTGTTGTGAGATATTCTTTTTACGGAGACATCAGGCACGAGCCAGACAGCCACGAGAACAAGCTTATTCATGCAATATCTGATAGTGATCATTAGGCAATCTACCGGGGAGAAAATGAAAGCTGATCATTAAAACCTCACAGAGGGTCTGAGTAACACAATGTCACAAGGCCTCAAATCTTTGCACCATGACTCACCCAAACCACGCTGGGAAGCTGAATCAAACCTCGGTGTGACACTTTTCTGGTGAATTTATCAAATAAGGAATTTTTTCTACTGAATACGTGTGGTTGATTGACTTGAAAATCACCCACAAGCTTCCAAACCTCAGCACTCTCAGCTACAGGGAGAGACATTTCACAGTTAAAAGACCTGGTGAGGTTGCAGTGGTTAGCTAAGACCAGGTGAGACCGAGGCCTACTGTTTCCATGACAGCAGACGAACACAGTGACGGCAGAGCTGGTGGCTGGTTCTCCTCGCGTCAGAGAAAAGCCGCTGGTGGACTTAAGTTTCTCTGGAAATGTCAGACAATGCATGGCTTGTTATGAAGGTTGCACCAATAACATGTTTCTGGGACACGCTGCAAGCAACGCTACAGATTTATCAAGTAGCATCTCTTTGCTGCAGACTGACAAATCTATGCTTTTAATCTGATATGATCCCTCATTTCTGATGCTGATTCCAGTTCTGATTCACGTGTTTGAGGACATAGCAGACGTGGCCTCCGTCACTCACTGTCATCATTGTGAGGACTACTTTCCCACGCCGGCCGACCGTCTGCGCAGCACATGGGACGAGTCACGGTCTTTTTCTCATGAAACAACGGCGATGGCCATCAAAAAACCAACAACTTCCTCAGCGCGCCGGCTCACTTCCGCCTTCTGCATGTGAGGACCTGCCGTTGCCATGGTTCCCGGGTCGGCGTTTGCGTGCGAGCAGCTTAGACAGCCGTCTGGGGTTTCACGCACACATAACAGGAAGACGCTAGTCGTACTTCACAACCGTTTCTCACTTCTGCCTTCTTGATTTAGGGAAGGCTGGGGGAGACGCTCAGACACAACACGTAGCAGCAGCAGCACTTTGAACAGCCGTGGAAGTTTATCCCTTCTCCAAAAAAAAAAAAAAAAAAAAAAAGATACAGCCAGGGTGATGTGTCATTTTGATGATTCATTTTCCTCAGCAGTTCCGATCAAACTGAAAGTAACAACTCTCAGTTAACTTAGACACAGGAGATTGTTTGATTAATAATATGCATAATTGTAAAAAATGCAACAAGTATGTCATTACTACAAAAGGCAGGATAATCTGCATTACACAATAGTCCACGGGAGCTCGTGGCTGAGCCCGGGCCGATTGCAGACGTGGGTTTGGAAGCAGCTCTATTCTCCTCATTAGCGCAATGGAAACATCCAACTAACGAGTGGGACGTTGTGACAGCGAGTGTTGGATTTGGTGATTCATATCTACCTCTCCTTACTGTTGACCGTTGGCTTCGACAACCTTTTTTGTGCAAACTTTGAGTCATTCCACTGTCCTTGTGCAGCCTGAAGGAAACCAAAAATGTAAAATGTTGAATGAGACTCTTTAATTCAAGTTTACCAATCAAAGGTCACGGGCTCTCAATGGAGGGAGGGAATATGAAAAGCCTTCTGCGGCAGCATAAATAAATACGCACTAGCTTATCAACTTTGATCTTTGGTCAGAGGTGTTAAAAGATGAGGGGACAACCACAGCTCTCTTGGTCAAAGCACACGATCAAGTTTGGGTTTTTCTTAAGAGGAAGGAAAAAAGGAAGCTGCTGAAATATCAGGGTGCCAAGTAAGTAGCCAAGTGTAAATGTTAAGCAACCATAAGAATGGCCTTGGCTGCTCAGTGGCTGTGGGAAAGTGCATAGCATGTCTGTCGCATGGTTAAGTCTCTCTCAGAACGGCAGAGTCGTCAAGCCACAGAGAGGCAAGCTATACTGTAAACTCATACCGGAACCCGTCTGCGGCCGGAGCTGCGCCAAGGCAAGTCTTCTCCATGCCAACCTGTCTCTGATTTCACTCAACTGCAGCAGGCAGGTCTGCACTCTGCACATAACAAACAAACCGAAAACACATTCACACACACTGAAAGCTCTCAGCAAAATGTTAAATCATTTCAGAAAGGGAAACCCTATCCTTCACTGTATTTTTTTATTTCATATGCAAAAGTTTCAAATGGTGAAAATCACATTCCATCATGAATATTTTTATATTATGGCTTATTTTGACGGATGATTCGGGTTTCAAATGATGAATATCTCCAGTCAAACTGAAGGTTAAAATGCATATTTCTTTAAACTGTATCACTGGTGTGACAGCAGCCTGAGAAAATGACACAAAAGAGCCATGAACTGTGAGCATTTATTAGCTTTTCCAGCCGATTTGATGAATGAAAAAGTGTAATGTATAGTGGCTGATGTTTTTGTATGCTACAATCAAATCTAATAGTTTCCTCTGCAGCAACGGTTCACACACTGCTTGTTATGCAATGGGAGGACAAGTCATTCCCATACGCGCATGAATCACAACAGTGACAGATTACTGAAACATCAGGTGATGTAGAATAAGTTGACGTTGCAGTGGAAAAGTGTGTGTGTGTGTGTGTGTGTGTGTGTGTGTGTGTGTGTGTGTGTGTGTGTGTGTGTGTGTGTGTGTGTGTGTGTGTGTGTGGGTTTGTCGAAACCACCTTAGACTTTTTTCTAAATTGTGGAGTTGCAACTGAACAACGTGTGTGGGCTGACGTTACACACTAATATCTGTTTCTCAAAGGCCTTTTGTTAGTAGTTTCACTTGTGTCTCCTGATGCTTCTAGCTAAAAGGAAAATTACAGTTTCCAAACAGCCAATCGACGACTGTATGGGGGCAAATCAGGACTTTGAGAGTGGCTAAATCTGTGTATGTGTATGTGTGCAAGTCTAAGTGCTGCATCTGTGTGACTCAGATAGTGCATAGCGGTTTCTCAGTGAGGCTGAAGCTGAAGCTTTAAGAGTAGATGACTCAACTTAGCAGAACCTAGCCAAGAGTTCTGGGTAAGGAGGTTTGGCTAACCAACACCGTGAGAATGTGGCAACATATGTCCTGTTCTGCGGCAGCATCAGCCTCCTTTCTGGTCTCTCTGTATGCGACGCAACAAAAGTGTCACGCTGCTTTGTGAAGCACTTATGAATATGCAAAGATCAAAGTTGTTTGTGTCATATAGTGGGTTAATATTGTGCCTTGCATTTATTCAAAAGAATGGGGTGTAATTAGATGTTGTCCTGAGTGTTGCAATGCATCACTCATCGGTAGAAAGCCTAAATTTTACAAAAAGAACAGAAAAAAAAAATCAAAATAGGAGAACACATTGGACACCTGACTCAGAATCATTCCTGATTAGTGGGTGGTGCTTCATGATGAGCTGAAGCTTAGTCACAATCAATATTAGTTAAGTAATCTGCTATTTTACCACATGTTTTAAAGCAGATATTTACAGGGTGTTTGAGTGCTGGTTAGCCAAGCTTTATCGTACCGCACCCATGTCATGTGCCCACAGGCCTCGATGCTGCTTTCAAGCCTTCTAGGCCGCAATAGCATTCACCTCGTGCGTCATGTGACACAGTTTGCCACCATGGGTCCTGAGCCAAGGCTGCAGGAATGGCAGAGCGCTATCAACTCCCAACCATTGTTTGCCTTTCAAGTGAGCCCGCAACAAGCTCCTCATGTGGCTTGGAACAGGGCCTTTGATAAAGCCAATGCCACTACATGCTCTGATCTGTCACTGCTGCTGGGTTTTTAACAGTACAGGTACGTTTAAAAATTAAAAAAGACACAGAGGTTCACTGTGGGGACAGCAGACAGAAAACAGCACGCATGACATTGTGTCTGCAGCGTGTAGTGTTGCATTTGACACATTAACGCTTCTAAAATGTATTAGGAAAGCTCACGTTAAATAAAAAAAAACAAATTGCAAAGACTGCACCAAACACGTATACACTCATATGCACTCAAGTAGCACTAACAGCGGAAACCAAATCCCCTCGGTCTTGTCACGAAATGCTCCGCAGTCTGTGAGCGATATAGAATAGAATATTTATTTAAGTTATATTCACACACACACACACACACACACACACACACACACACACACACACACACACACACACACACACACACACACACACACACACACACACACACACACACACACACACACACACACACACACACACACACGTAGATAGAAATACGGAAAAAAGAAGTCGTTTTTCTCAGTTGTCTGCACAGCAAGCAAGCCACCAACCACAACCACAAAGCCCCAGTATGTCAGCAAGCACCTGGCTGTACAGACGCTCTCAGACAGACAGCAGACACACGCGCAGTAATCTGCACTCGAGTACCAAAAGATGCACACTTTGGCTTTTCTCGGGTCTTCTAAGGAAAGAGATTCAAAAAAGCACCTGCTTCCTTCAAAGCCTTGCCATATGATGCATATAGGTGGAGCAATGCATGGATCACAGTGGGAGTCACACAGCTTGTGTTAGTTTTTATCTGTGTGTGTGTGTGTGTGTGTGTGCGTTACAGAAGAACCCAGCAACCTCTAGACCTATTTCCAGCGATGAGCGTGGGAAACAACATCACAAGTGTTGTGCTCAAAACTGAAAGATTGCAGCAAAGTAATACCATGTGTTTCACGTAACATGTAAACATATATACAATGCATTCACGCTTTACTACATCCTTCTCTGCATGTGTCTTTTACACGCATACTAGATCAAATGTTTTTATATATATATATTTCTCCCTCTTTTATAATTGTTGGATCATTATTATGCATTCTAGAAGGGATGTATTTCATATATTTGAAGAATCTAAGTTTTCATTTCCAAGCACTTAGATGCAGACAGGCAGCTTTAATGACAAACACATAGTTAGCCATCTGCAGACACAAACAGACACTGACGCAGTGTAAAGCTGGTATAGATGGTAAGATAGATTCAGTAGATACAGTGGAAACGCTTGTAAGTGTTGCAATAATGTCACACACACACACACACGCTGGCTCAAACCAGTATGTAACAGAGGATGTCTATCTCACTCATGTCTGCACACAACACTTATCATCTTTTATCGTTCTATAGAAGTAAAGAGCTATATTCATAAAGATTCCTGTTACAAAGAGTTTCCCCTAGTGAGAAATTGCTAGAAAAAACTTAGGACGTTTTCTAAGAATTTCCCTTGGTTAAGAAGTTATAATAATGTATCAGGTTTGTGGTCAATCACAACACTGAGATATATTTGGCACCTGGAAAAAAATATGTAAATCTAAGACTGAGAAAAATGGCTCAGGTGTCAACAGTTCCTATGATTGATGACCAATCCAACTAAACAGCCACGTTGGTTTATATGTAAATCTATAAACCAGTGAGCACTGTGTACCTGAGCCATTTTTCTCAGTTAATATCAAATAGATTAAGTGCTAAAATTACCAGCATGGTAAATAAATGGAAGCAAATAATTATGACAGCCATCAGCATGTGTATAGGCTACTGTACATTTTGTAGGCTACTTTTAAAGTAGACCTATAATTTACTATTTATTCAGCAGAGATAATCAATAATAATGAATATTGCCAATTACACCATGTCTGAATAGAGACTGAATTCTGATGAATTTCGCTGTCTATTCTATGCCCATTATAACTAAGAATACTTTTTTTGTATACCATTACTGTATTGCTCGCTATCTATGCGAGCAGTTTATATTGAAGACCTAAGGTGTTAAAACCACACGACCAGCGAGGATATTCACAACTTTCTCATTTCCATGTTGGTCTGCACAAGTTAAGCACTGAAACCCAAACAGATGTGACAATGAACTGGCATCATTCATTTAAATTAAGCATCTTACTGTACCTCCTGTTTAGAACGCAAAGTGTAGTTTGCGTAATTGTGTGTGTGTGTGTGTGTGTGTGTGTGTGTGTGTGTGTGTGTGTGTGTGTGTGTGTGTGTGTGTGTGTGAGTGTGAGTGTGTTGGTACTTGCAGGAGAAAAGCAGAAGGAAGTATTACATTGGATTCCTAGGAGACTTATTGATTACCACGAAATGAACACTTCCACTGTCAACATATTGGGCCATATTCACAAGCATGAGAATATTCTCAGAAAGCTTCTAATTTAGCCTCAAAATATCTATCAAGGAGTCCAGGCTTTCTTTATATTAAAGATGCAAATCTTAAAACAGTCACTTTTTAAAAGAAGCTCAAAAATTCTCAAAAACAGCTGGGCTTTGTAGTTTTAGCAAAAAAAAATAAAAAATCAAACAGTAGTTAATAGTGCATTTGTTTATTATTATTTATTTGATTATTACTACTACAGCTCCCATGTTCATGGTAATGGAGGGACATGTCAGCCAGGGCAAGAACGTGTTTTTTTTACAACAAGTGAAATAAGTCAGCCTTTAAATACACAAACAATACGTGTTAGTAGGATCCATCCACTGATGGTGTGGCCAAACAGGTTATTTATCCAACATCACCTTGCTGGGGGTCAGAAACAAAGTAACACAGAATGTATGTTTTGATTTTATAAATTACTATTTCTTCTACAATATAACTTTTCAAATTGTTTTCATAGCAGTGAATTGGACCCAGACAAAAAGGTAGAGGACTAGAGTTCACACACTATGCTCCCATGAACACATTTTTAATTATCAGCAAGTGATGTTTCAAGCGTAAATTGGACCGAGACCTATTGGTGACACATTTACCCTGCGTTTCCACCTGTGAATTAAGGCGCTCCACGCAAATACCCGAGGAGCCGCTTCCCCATCGGTCTGAGCAGGAGATTCTTTAGAAGCCATCTCCAGCTGCTCTGTGACACCACACAGGCACTAGGTTGCATACCCGTCTCCATACTGGGGGACAGCGGTGTGAGAGGCTCAGTGAAGCAGGTTTGTGCAGTGAACATACTCTGCTGGTGCGCGCCCTCGAGCCCCGCCAGCCATCCAGCCCGCCAGCGAGTCCGGGGGGCCTGGGATGCATTAGAGGCCGGGGGAGAGGCCGCCCTGAGTGGCCTTCATTAGGAGCAGCACCCCCCTCGCACACACACACACACACACACACATACACACACACTCCCCTCCCACAAAGGAAACACTGTATGTCTCCCTCAGAATAAAAGCCAGCCCTGGATCATAGATCAGACACATGTAGCGTCTGCTAAGTCTGGTTCTCGACTAGTGAGGAGGGCCCGCCAGAGCCGAGGGGTTCAGCCACCCACCCACACACACACCCACACACACACACACACACACACACACACACACACACACACACACACACACACACACACACACACACACACACACACACACACACACACACACACACACACACACACACACACACAAGGACACAGCACAGGCACGCATTGCAATGGATGACAAAGAGCAATGACCTCCGATATTAAAGAGCACAGAGGATGAACAGGGAGGCAGAGAGAGAGTGTGTGTGTGTGTGTGTGTGTGTGTGTGTGTGTGTGTGTGTGTGTGTTTGGGGAGTTGAGACAGTGTTAGGGGCCGTCAAGAGTGGCCTGTGTCAGCATCACCTCATAAAACATCCTAATGGACGTCGCCCCTATTTGTCAAAGAGAGAGACAAATGAAAGAGAGGCAGCGTGAGGGAGGGGTGAAAGAGAAAGTGAGAAAGACATTTTGGAGAAAAATTGAGTGCGCTATCATGTTACCGGCTTTCAAAAGACTGTAAAAAGCTTATGCACATATGCCTACATTTACAGTTAACGCAGACACACACACACGGACACACACGCACGCACACGCTCAAATGTAGCAGTGAATTTCCTGAGCCCCCATCCCCCTGTTCTAGGTCAGCAAAACCCACTGAGGTACTGAGATGTGCGGGCTGTCATATGAAAGCAGGTCACTGCTGCAAGCGCACATACACATGCACACAGAAATCATCAGCAGAGTGATGGTTAAAGAGTGTGGTTTCAATGTTGCCCCTAACACTGAGTCACAAAATTCTTGGGAAGACAAACATAGCCTTTATGACTTGAGAATGTGCCGTGTTACACCTTCAAAGCTGCCGATAATGAAGTGGATAAATATCTGGTTCATGTGCAAATTCACATAATGTTTATGCATTTTCATTTGGCCAAATTTGATGGCGGCAGCTTTAAAGTCACTACAATCATGTGTTAGCTTTTAAATATGAACACCTTTGCAAGTAAATTAAACTGTGTTTAACAGAGTGACTGTGTCACCTTAAATAGATCAGTCAATGTACATGCATGAGCATGATTCAATTTGACGGTTGGACAAAACAAAGAAATGTAATAGGTAACACCAAAATATGTCATGTTGTTGTTCTTTATAGAACAAAAACTCCCGCACACTGGCTTCTTCACTTGTATATAAATGTATTTTAGTCAGGACGTTTCGAGGTAAAATAACCTGATGAAGGTCTATGCACCGAAACGTCGTGACTAAAATACATTTATATGCAAGTGAAGAAGCCAGTGTGCGGGAGTTTTTGTTCTATATTGTCTACTTAAGGTATTCTCCTACGCACCTGTCGTCCTACTGGAGTGCAAAGGTTTTGCTCTTTTTATGTTGTTGTTCTTTAAAAACGATGTTTCAGATGTGAACAAATAATAAACCACGCTAATTTGGTGAAACCTATTTACTTGTCACACAACACACTCAGTCATGTGTCAACTCATGTTATCTCTCACATGCTGTGGTTGTTACTTTGTCTACATGACACTGAATAACAAAACCCAATTAGGTATAAGTTGTCAAACTCTTTATGATCCAGCAACCTTTAAGAGTATATTTACATTGAGTATAACTTTGAGGTACTTATACTTTACTTGAGTATTTCTACTGTATGCCACTTTCTACTTTACTACATTTCAGAGGGAAATATTGAACTTTTTGCGCCACTGCATTTATTTGACAGCTAAGGTTACTAATGGTTTTTCAAATGAATAATTTACTTATCAAAGATATGATAAGTTGTTAAATACATTGCTATTGTTTCAAGTACCCAACAAAATTGTAATAGTTAGTTTTAAAAGTTATGTATAATGAATCATTTTATTTGTATACTTTGAGTGCATTTTGCTGATGATATTTCAGTAATTATATTTATTCTAAATGTAAACTTGCAATGAAATACTTTCACACAAGAAAAATGTGTTCAATACTTTTTCAAAAACTGTGCAACGATGCAACGTCATGTTCAGCTCAAATTGCGACAGAACTATTGAGTGAAGCCTAAATGTGACTCTTTACAGTGTGCAGAGAGGCCACCGCCATTACACTGGACATATGACTGTTTCACGCAGCAACGTAGCGACACATGCTCACACGCACACAGTGTCTAAGTAAACCACTGTGCATCTGCTGGAGAGGAACATCCTGCCCCACACAGACTAGCAGGCTCGTCTGTCACATCCAAAACCCGCGTCTGAACCACAGGAAACACGTGTGCACGCACACACATAGACGCAGACACACACGCACTCATACAGGTAATAAAACATGGTGGGAGAATAGCACTGTGACATACCAACTGCAACTCTGCAGGGCAAAAGCCTCAGCGACACAGAAAATGTGCATTTCACACAAGTTACATTTCAGGGGTAATAATCAAATACTGGGGGGGAAAAAGGCATTTTGCAACATTGCAGCATTCCACCTGTGTTTGCTCAAAAGATCCCGATGATGCGCTGAGGTCGATGGGATCAGTCGGGTTTGTGGCAAGACATTGGTCTGCTCTATTCTGGTCTGGCTGGGACTGAGCTGTGTGTGTGTGTGTGTGTGTGTGTCTGTGTGTGTATCGAGCATTGGGGCATTTGGGGTAACTGAGGTCTCGGGTTTACGGGTGCTTTTATGTGAGGCTGCAGCACTTCATCCTCCAGCTGCTCCGTTGCCATGATGTGGTGCCTCTGTGTACCTCAGAGCTGAGTGTAAATTTACCACTCTGGTGAAGACGAGCGGTTCACAAAACACACATGCAGAATGTGATAAGCATTGTGAACAAAAACATGATCAAACCAAGCAGGCGCTCAGTGGAGTGTTTAGTTTGTTTTATAATGCATCCTCCTTGATTCGATTTTCAAAGTAAAAGCAACTTAATACTGTGCACAGTTAGCAGGCAGCAGGTCACACATGTTGCATCTTATCACCTAACACAAGCAATGTTGTATCTAAAAACAGATAAAGGGAACAGAGGAAATCCCAGATTACCAAAACCACTCAATTGATTCGAGAGTCAAGTTGACGCTAAAATAAAAAAATACTGTTCTAAAAACAGACATGAATTACCTCTGACTACGGTAAGACAAACTATGTAAATAATCTAAATGAATAAGTTATTATATATTACTATTAGGTTTGCTTGGAATAAATGCAACTCTTCTTGGAAAAGTAACTTTGCTGCCTTAAGATACTGATGTGAAACAACTACTATTTTGATTATCATTTTTCATTCATAAAAAAAATTACATAAAAGTGTATATATATCTGTCTTATAGTTCTATTTTATTTTTATTTTATTGTATAATATCTTTGATTTATTATCTTAATCCATTTCTCTGTACTTGAGCTGCTGCAACACCTGAATTTCCCCCATTGGGATCAATAAAGGAATATCTAGTCTATCTAATCTAAATAATTGGATAGAACAGGTTAAAAATAATTTGTATTTATTAGATTAAAACCAGTTTGAACCAGCTTGTGGTTTTCACAATGTGTTGAAATAAAGCTTCCTTCCTTTTTGACAAGCATTGAGACATACTTCTCATGTATCATTCTCATGTAATCCATATGGACTATAAAACCTATTAATAGACAAATATTTATATTCTATACATTTTTCAGCTACCACTGGAAAATATTAAGTGTTCAAAAAGGCACAGATAACTTAACTTCACTTAGTCATTTTGGAATACCTTAATTTAAATATTTAAATCATTACGACTGAAAACTGATCGTATTTATAGATAAATATTTAAATTATATACATTTTTCAGCTACCACTGGAAAATATTACGTTTAAATATTTAAATAATTACCATTAAAGACTGATACAATGTGACCAATCTTTTCTTTTGTGCTGTGTTTCATAAGCTACACAGGAAGAACTATAAGACAGCCATATATTGTGGCCCATAGAGCTCATAGCTAGTGGTTGTGAAGGTTTTGAATTGACCTGCTGTAAAGGAAGCTGGATGCTCCGTCTCCGTGTTGGCACAGTTTCTGAATAACAGGAAGAGCTTGGGTGAAGGGTGTGTAATGGAGGGTCTCACTACCTGTAAACATGTTACGTTTGTATAAAGGGCTGCAGCAGGTGCCAGAGGTGCCACATCGCTGTGGGCACTCTATCATGATCTTGAATCTCATCTGTCCTTACGCAGCTAATCTCTGACGGTCCGGTCATAGACTTTCAGTACTCTTGGTCCTGCTACAGGTTACTGCATACATCCTCAGTAGCTCTGGCATAGTCGTGTGGCGACGCGCAATCACCCTCGTCTCTGTGTGGTGACCACAGTCAAGTCTCCATGTCTGCTGAAGCCAATAAATAAATAATTGGCCCCGTGATCACTTCCAACTGTGATACTGGGTGCTAAAACCACTGCATCTGGGAGTGCCTCGCTTACAATGACAACAACAACATGGGCGCACACGTGGAGACACACAAACGCACACACAGATCAAAGCTGAGAAAATAACAGCAAACGTATTTCTCATACAGCTGCAACTTTACCAAAAGTTGCAAGTAAGCAACTTATTTAAAACTTGACTAGCGAGGAATTTTTACATATTACATATATATACTTTTTTTTTTATTTGAGGTCGCAGATGCTTCTAAAAAGGGAATTAACTTGAGAACTCTTAAAAGTGTCCAGCATCAATATAAGTTATGTGTGATGTGAGAAATCGCAAGAATAGACTATGAATAAGGCGTACTGAAAGTGGACAGGGCCATCAGTCAATGGAATAAGCAGTGTAATATGATTAGAAAGAAAATGGGCAGTATGAGGTGTGAGTGAGGCAGGTAGGACATTGGACCCGTGTGCGCAGCCCTTAAAAAACAGACTCCCAGGGCCTGTCCTGGAGGCAGAAAGGACCGTGGTGTTTGATGCAATGACGGCCACTTCATTATAAAAGCCTCCTCAAGTCCCACGCTGCATTCCACGTTTATAGGGAACACATGGGGAAGCCTGCAATTTTTAGACCACAAAATAAGCCCCTTTGCAGCTGGACGCGCGACCGCACTGGGTCCTTTTTGCCTCGCGAGCCACACCCGAGAGGCGTAGGACCACTGACAGTGATTAAACCACCACAGTTTTCTCAGCAAAACAGGAGTTATATTAAGCTTAAATACAGGGGCTTGATAAACAAGGCCTGGGCAGGAAAAAAAAAAAAAAAAGAAAAAAGAATTGAGTGAAAGACGGCCACAATGATCTTCAGACTATTTTCCCCTCACGGTCATGGGCAGTGCAAAGCCATGAGATACATTTCAAAACATGAAGCAGATGTTTACCTAGACAAAGAAGAAAAAACAGGGAGCGGACTGAGGACGGAGAAAAAAGGCCTGCGACTGCACCGCTTTCTTCAAATGTCAAGTTTGGCCCACACTACAGTGGAGACAATTCCCGTTGTTGCACAATGCAGGTCCTGTATTTGTTTAGCCTTTTCTCTATTCCTCATTGGAAATCCAGACGCAATGTCTCCTACCACAAATGGACAAAAAAAATAAGGATATTGACAATAATCCGAAACAGTCTGCAATTGGTGAAAACAGCTAGCGGAGGAATACACTATGTAAATGAAATATGAAAAACAAAACAACATGAATTATTACCAGCAACATGTCACACTTGCAAAAACACATGCACGTAAAAAGAAAAAAAAAAAGATTATAAACTGAAACAACCACAGGCTCTTGCGCTGTGAAACCAGCACACCGCTCTTTTTCGAGCATCCCGCTTTTCTAAACAAAACACAGATGAGACCGCACCAGAACCCAGAGGAGACCCTCAGAGGAAAATGTCTTACAACTAACACATTTGTTCCTCAAGCTAAAGAACAATTCAGCACAAAGGCTCAGCCATCATTTTCCGTGGTGGCCTCTGCAGGGAGCGGTGTTTCCCCGTGGGCCTCTACGACAGCAGGGCCTCCTGCTCAGCAGAGAGCTACACAGCTGTAATCTGTCCCTGGGCTGGCAGGCCGGGCCGAGGCCATGTCGGGAGGCAGCGGAGGTGTCAGGAGAGGAAGCCTCGCCGTGCGTGAGGTTAAGTCGGAGGCCTGTAGTGGCCGCGTGGACGGACTGATAAAAGCCCTGGGGCCGCGGCTGTGGCCTCAGTGTTCGGCCACACTTGCCGACGCGCCGTGTCATTTAACCCGCGCTGCCGCCTAACTCAACGGCAACTGCTCATTTACAGGGCAGTGCGGGCTACCAGGAAGAGTAGCAAACTCTCTCTCACACACACACACACACACACACACACACACACACACACACACACACACACACACACACACACACACACACACTTAGAACATGGTACTGTATATACACATACAAACACATGCTGTGGTCCGTGTAGTCCAGCAATTAGCAGAGGACAACGTGGGCTCACATCCATACACAAAGCAGTTTGAAGCAGTAACGGGACAGTGCACACAGTGACACACACACACACACACACACACACACACACACACACACACACACACACACACACACACACACACACACACACAGGTTTCTAGGGAAAGCATTCGGGTCACATGAGTGACCAGACGGTGGTTAAGGTCTGTTGTCCCGTGGCCAGACATGGTCAGTGTGTCACTGAGAGACAGGAGAAAGGAGAGAGGAAGTGTTGATACCACAGGTTTGCAAATGCCAGTGATTTGTGCACTCACACACACGCACACACACACACACACACACACAGACAGGCAGAAGCACACACACACACACACACACACACACACTGTATGTTCGTAGTACTGGCAGATTGACAGGTTATCAGTACCACACCAAACAGTTTGTCTCTTCTCAGTTTCTGATTCTGCTCGTCAGTTCAGTACTGTATGAATCTGAAGCAATATGAATCATTTCCTGTTTTTCTCCCAACTGCAGGAGAAACCTTCAAATAAATAGAATAAAAGGTACAGAAAAAAGAGAAGACCGTAATGGCATTAAATCACATCTCAGGCTGATGCTGTACGAGCAGGAAATTAACCTAGAAATGGAAATAAGTGTGAAAACCACAATCAGGTTAAATCGCTTTTGGGAGGGTAGAGACTACGCTAGACCACAAATACTAACGGGTTTGTATGTTTTTTTGATATTGCAAAAGAAAGTAAAAATCACAATTAGCTTTTAAAATGAAATGTTTCTAAGCAACGCCAAGTGAACTAATGAGGCAAAGATTACGATACTATGAAGAAGTGAGGGAGGGTTGAGGATCCGCAGGTCCAAAACCACTGATTCTTACAAACAGAAAAACATAAATGAGCTGTGAGTCAGACAAACAATACAACTAGCACAGGGGATGCATGCTCAGTGAAGAACACACTCAGTGCTTCCTCTCTTTTTAGGTGTGTGCTTAGTACATTTGATGCATCCCCAGCTCTTCTACCGTGGTTTCAGAGGCTCTCTGCAAACCCTCTGTGAGCCGCAGCCTGGTTTGAACTCAAAAGAAAATAGAATGATTCCAAAACTTGGTGGACCAATCAGAAGTGAGAGTAAAAGACGGCGAGTGAGAGAAGGAGAAGCATGGAAAGTAAAGACCGATGCAGAGAAAACCAGAGAAAAAAAATAAATAAAGCAAAGACGATAGGAGTGGGAGGGGGAGGGAGGGAGGGAGGGTGTGAGGGTGGGAGGGAGAGGCCCGGTGACCTCACGTGACGTGGGCTCCACCACTCACGGAGGGGAGTGTGTGCGTGTGTGTCTCTCTGTGTAGGAGGATGGCGAGTAGGATGCAGATAGACTGTGGCTTTTTAGCCTTTTACTAGCAATCGACGCTCCAGTCAGGCCACCGCCGTCGTGGAAGAGAAAGAGAGTGAGGCAGACCACGCTATCCAGCTAGCTGGCTAACCTCAGACCCTCGGCCCCGCTGTGTGACTTTGGACCACAAGCCCAGCCCTCCTCCACCGGCCTCCCGCTTCCACCACCCTGGGCCCCCCTCTCATCTCCAGCCCTGGTGAGTCCACCTCCACACCTGGAGACCCAAATGCTGCTGCTGCTGCTTCTGTTTAAACTTTTTCCCTTCTCTCTCTCTTTCTCTAAACTGCCATCTCTCACAGTTTCTTCTTTTCTTTCCCCCCTCTCCTCTCTCAAACGGTGCTGCTGCTAACACATGCTTTTGCTGCTGCTGCTGCTGCTGCTGCTCTCTCTCTTTTTGCAGGCTTGTGGCTTGGGATTCCTGTGGTGGTCACAAACCCTAGATTCTTGGTTGCAAACGGTCTCCGAGCTTCAGGAGTTTTGTCCTCTCCTCTCCTCTCCTCTCCTCTCTTCTCTTCTCTCTCTCTGAGTCTTACCCTCATACTTTTTTTTATTCTCCTCCAAGGTTGGTGGAGCTCGACTGCAGCGCGGGTTCAACACTGCTCCGGCTTCCCTTGTCATGGCATCAAACAGCATCTTTGACTCCTTCTCCAACTACAGCAGCAGTCTACTGAGAGGTGAGTGCTGATCCTCCCCCTCCCTCCCTCCCTCCCTCCCATCACCATCCCACCCTCTGTCCAGTTGTCTTGAATGTGCAGCTTTGTTAGTTTTACAACTTGTTTCTTTTGACACACAAAAAAAAAAATAGCATCATCATGAACACGTTGTTGTTGTTGTTGTTGTGAGAGCCAAGCACTTCTTGAAATGCATTTTGTCTCTCTGTTCACACACACACACACACACACACACACACACACACACACACACACACACACACACACACACACACACACACACACACACACACACACACACACACACACACACACACACACACTCATGTGCTGGGTGAGGTTCACAGAGGAGGATCTGATTTGCACAGTAGCCCTCATCTAGTTGACTGATATGGCCCTTAAATGCCTTTGCCGCTGCGCTCCTGTGTTTTCTGTAGGCTTGATGGAGTAGCGCCGTAATGGGATTCTCACCACAGACATTCATTATCAAGTGAAACTCGCCGCTCTCTCTGTGAGAATACGAGCTCAGAGGCTCCATGTGACTGGGCCCTTTTACTGGAACACGGCAATACAATAAAAGAGCAAAGAGAAAAAAACAAACATGTTAGGCTCTCTCACTCTGCTTTACTTCCAGGAGGTACTTTTGGTCTATGTGGTGAGGTGAGTGCACTATACTTGGCGACGCACGCCAGCCTCAACGAGGAAGCCATTTGTTGCCATGGCAATTCCAATCAGACAGCTTTTACTTGGAAATAGTGGAGCTCTTAAGTGTGGAGAAAAAGGAGGTTGAAACGTTTACCTGATTCTAACTTGACTACTTTGGGTTTATTCCTGGCAGTGCCGATGAACATAAACATGAAGTAGTCAGTAGTCTTGAACTTGTAAATGTGATGGGACTCGGTTGTTCCCACTGTGACAGCCACCAAAAGGCAGCAGGGAAAAACTAAATCTCCTTCCCAATTAAGGCCTTGTTGCAGTGTTAATTAGAGACAGCCACAGGAGAAGCACTACCAGCTCCTAATTGTTTGCAGAGTATATCTTAAAATCTCTGGAGGCTCACACACACACACACACACACACACACACACACACACACACACACACACACACACACACACACACACACACACACACACACACACACACACACACACACACACACACACACACACACACTCAGTGCATCTGTGCCTCACATGAGAACAATCCTCTGATATCCTAAGTGGAACCGCAGTGACAGGGGATGATGTTCCAGTGTACTCACAGCTTCTACAGACGCCCAGGCATTTATAGTTTCCTCCTGACAAGGCTCAGGCTCTTTGCCGCCCCCCCCTTTTCTTCTTTAAAACCGCTGGATCTGCATACCTTTATCTCCTCACTGTTACAGATCAGCGTGTGACTTCAGGTTTCATGCGTGCCGTTTATCAGGCTTCGGGGCCGTTTTTACCTCTAACGTAATGCACTTTTGGGGCGCCTGATTTTGATTTCAAAAGCCTACCAGAGCAGCGAGACATAGACGTGAGACAGTAGGTCAAGAGGGGGGAACAAGTGACAAGCATTTAAAGCTGTAATCATCCATTGGAAATCATTAGTGAATATGCAATATCCTTTTACAATTCGTTCTGTCAGGAGACTGAAACCGAACTGCGGGAGAACAAAGGCCAAGAGTCATTAAATACGCCAGTTCAATCTGAAAGCATTTCAAATCGGGACTACCTCATGTAAGCAAAATACCCCAGTGGTTAGTTTAACAACTTGCATTACACAGGCAAAGCAATTTGGCAAGTTCTCTTTTTTTTAAGACTCAAATCAAACTGAAATTAAGAGAAACAGTTACAGAAAATCAAGGAGACTGTTAAATGTCTGGCTTCCCCGAGCTCTGACTTTAATACCGTGCGACATGAAGCTTGTGGAAATAATGTATCATCTATTCAGAGGGCAGGAAATACTTTTGTAAGCAACATCTTTTTCATTTGAAAAATCACACAAAAAGGAAATAGACTTCATATTAAAGTATTTGAATTTCAATTTGTAAATTCCTCATTCAAATGAAATGATTTCAATATTTAACATCTTTCTTTTAGTCGTGCTAACAACTTGATTTGTTTCAACAAAAAACATAAACACAAACACTATAAATCTTTGCTTTAGGTGTCAGACTTTAACATTTCAGCCTCTCTCACAGTGCAGACAGAGAACACATGTAGTCATGTGATGTGCAACATCAGATGCAGTTCGCGTGAGAAGCGAGAGAACGCCTCACCTCAGAAACCTCAGTCCTAGGCTCAAGCTCAGGGAGAGAGACACAAACACATGCACACACACACACAAACTAACACACGTATAACATATGACACATACACGCCAAGTCACAAAGGGAACACACGGAGCAGCATGTCGTTCTCATGGCGTCCAATTTGGCATTGAGCACAAGAAAAAAGCTTTCAGTCTGACATAGTATGTTCTTGGAGGAAAAAAAGATAAGCTGAGTCGGCGAGCTTTGCGAGGCGTTAATCTGATGCAGACTCACAGTACTGCTGCAGTTTACTGATAATAACCACAATGAGGCTATACACCTGCTAACCCTCACACAGCAGCACCACTATTTAACCAGAAAGCAGCATTTCTCTGACACTTTTACACTATTTTAAAACAGCAGTAGGCTCCAAAAAAAAAAAAAAAAAAAAAAAAAAAAGCCCCGGACTTTCCCCCTGTGAAGCAGAGTTGTATAAAAGTTTTCCGATCCTGACATACTTGCAGTGTTTTCATCAGGTGGGGTACCTGGTTTATAGCAGCTGTGATTGGGGCCCCGTGTGGTGGGTCATATCCTTGGCTCCGTTTCTGTCACCGCATTTCCCTCCACTCGGAAGGGCCGCCGTGTTCCCCGCAGGCTTTTTTTATACAGGGGTCTGTTTTTTTAGATGCTTTTGGGTGCCAGCACCCTTTGTGGCAGGAGGAGAAGGCTCCTGGTTTATTAGGGTGGGAATGGTTTTATACGTTTGGCTTATTGCGCTGCATGAATGGAAGTGAGGGCTTGTGTGTGAGAAACGCGCCGTGCCTCACCACAGTTGTAGCGAGGTTATTTTGGAGGATTCTGAGAGGTGGTCTGGTTTGTTCTACGAGTTTTCTGGGAGGGAGAGAGCCTGAGAGACACATGCACAGTGTGAGAGAAATGCATCAAGATGAATCATTCACAGGGGATAAAACCCGAGACAAACTTCAAGCTAAGAACCACTGACAAATAAAAAAAGGCGCTAAACAGTAGCTCAACAAAGAGAAAAAAAAGGGCTATAAATTTGACAGAACACATGGCTGGCCTCTGGTGAATTTATTAATAACAAAGTCATATGGTGAAGATTTTTTTCCACCCCCAACTCTTAAATTAAAATGCTTGATTGGAGCCCATTCAAAATCCTGCTGAGTGTGAGGCCCCTGAGTGATGCCAAAACATGAAAACTGGCTGAGCGGGCTGAAATCCGTAACCAGATATTAAGAGTTTCAATATTCTAAAGCAAAAGCAAATAATAGAAAACTCATGACCGCCACAAAGCGGCAAAATCCTGTCTCCAATTTAGCAGAGTATAATATCTATTTATAAAACTGAAGGCATATTGCATAGTGGGGGAACGCTCTGGACTTGATTAGGGCTGTAAACGTTTTTCGGAGGTACTTATTTACTTTTTGGTTCGTCTCGCCGTTTTCACCGTCTGTCAACACGCCTTTATGGGGAACACTTTCAGAGGTTGCCACAGTCAGATGGCTTCCAGGTAAGAGTACGCGAAGGAGGTTGCGTGCTGATTATGTGGTCGACTAATCCCAAACCTTACCTCCCGCCCTTGTACACTTTTGGCTTAAACCGCCACGCTCGGCGTTGCGTTGGTCAAGGTTAAAGTCGCACTAAGTGTAGTAGTAAATACAATTTTCTGGTGGTCGGCAAGTAACCACATGGGCCAGATCCTTTGCAGCCAATCTGATAATATAGATTTATGCTGTACAGGTTTCCAGAGGGGGGAAAAAAAGTGTTCTGAAAGGTTGAGCGACTTCCTTCAACAAACATTCCCGTAAAGGTGCGTCGACTCCTAAGCAGCATCCAGCAAAGGAGCCAATGTGATCCGGGCCTTGTGTTAGTTAAAGTCTGTGATCTGATTGTGCATGGCAGCTGTGAGAGCAGCAGACTCAGAACCCCACCCCCCCTTCTGTGACTGTGCACTAGAGTCTTACATGATAATTAAAGAGTTTCGCCTGAGAATAATACGTGTGAAGGACACAAATGTCCAAATATGATGAAAGCAATGGAAGAGGAATTCATAATGTCTAGACCAGCTTCTTTAACTGGGACCGTCTGATGTGAAAAAAAGAAATCGAAACAGGAACAGACTACATGCTGGCAGGAAAATATGCAGACTTTGAAAAAACGCTTGCGTAAACGGATAATGAGGTGGAAATGATCACAACATAAAACTCTTTTGCTTGATTTTTTTTTTTTTTTTTTTTTTTTTTTTTTTACCGCCCATACCGGACGAGGCTCTTCTATTTCTATGACTCATTTCTCTACGGTTAATTTGCTCCACTTTACTAGCTGATAATATTTCATAGAAACCCGTACGTTAAAATGATTAAACCCACATCACTGTTATAATATTAGACTCTTCATGATCTCATGCGTCCTGCATGGCGGACGACTAAATTAAGGAAAGGCCTTTCTCGCAATTCTCTGTTTCTTAATTTTGTTTTAAACCTACGCCCTTAACCACAGGCAAGCCCCACAGCTTATTACATGGTAGGGCTGGGGTTGCAGAAAAAAAACACCAGTATTATTGTAAGCTAATTTATGTATTATTAACCTAAATTTATGCAGCAGTTGCGCTGGTATATGGATCTTGCCTGCAATTTTCTGCAAAGCTGGGAATAAGGTAAACAATTTAACCTAAAACCTGAATCACAGGTTTAGTTTGTTTCGATAACTGGCTACAATTAGAGAGAGTTGTGACCTGAGTTTGACTCAGATGAAGAAGAATTATTGTTTAGACCCCTCCCTGTATCGCTAACCAGATGTTGTCAACAACATCCTTTCTGTTGCAGTGAGGAGGAGGAAAAAGCCCAAAACTGCCTGTGACTAAGCACGACGTCGATTGCTGTGCACTTTTGTTTTTAACATTACAGTTGCATTCCTAGCCACAAATTACTTTAATGGGCGGGCTTGGGTCTGGTTGGCAGCACATAAAATTACTCAAACTTATGGAGATCCCACATGTTCAGAAACATATCAGCAGACAGCAAGCTTCTTTTTTTATACATAAGATGGAACACAGGAGGAACAGAGGGTTTTATTTATCATGTGTGAAAGTTTAGCAGAGATCTAAGGCCCAGAGGAACTCATTCTGTCACCATCAAAGGATTAAAAGGAATGTTTTTCATGGACAACATATCCATCTTCCAGACTTAAACTCACGTCATAATGAGCGACTTTAATCATCCTGAAAACATCCTTATAGCCTATCCTTCTTCCCATAAGCAATAAAGGAAAAAAAACGTAATTAGGGTAGAGGAAAAATGCAGATAATGATAGGATGCGAGAGGCTGCCGGCTATGAAATGTTCTCTGATTCTCTATTTTCCCAGAATTTTTTTTTTCAACTTGTTTACATACAGTAAATTGTCACTGCTGCAATAAAATATGTTTTTGGGTTGCTTCTTCCCTCCCCTCAAACATAACGTTAACCACAGCGAATTGATGTTTTCGGAGACAGCATTTCAAAAATGGGATTTTTAGTTTTCTCTTGGCCCATTCATTGGGGAGTACAAATAGATGACTGTGCTGCCTGTATCAGTAATGGGCCACCTAATTGTGCATTTTCGACTCAGCACTGCAGAGGAGGGATGCAAATTTGAGCATTTAGCATCATCGTTTTTTTGTTGTGACTAAAAGAAGAGGGAAGGAACAGTTTGACATTTAAGGACATGAGCTCTCTTGCTTAGAGTTGGATGAGAACATGTATACCACTTTCATATTTAGTATATGTCAGTTGAAGATAAACCAGCAGCCACTTAGCTTAGCATATAGAGTGGAAAGATTGAGAAACAGCTAGCCTGGCTCTTTCCAAAAGGTCAAAAAAACTGCCAACCAACACCTAACACCCTAATTATTTTGTGCAAAAAACGACAGTTTGTGGCTGTCATTTAAAACCCCAAATTGTTTTCTAAATCATAGAAATTCATGCAAAAATGTACAAAATGATCCATCAAGCCTGTATTGCAGCAGGTTTTTGCACTGGAGTAAACTTCAGCGAGCGTGTACTTTCTCTCCAGCTGCTCACTTCTGTATTGGCTCAGTAGGAAACACCATGCCAGGGATTCCCCCCTCAGCTGTGCAGCAGAAGTGGCCCCTCCATCTCTTCTCCATAGTCTGTCTCCTGTGAGGTCACTCCGTCTGCTGCACAAACTCTTCTCACGGTCGCAGACGCAGCCGTCACGAGTGCAAGGGAACTTTTACTGTATACGCACACAAACTGCCGCCGGCACATAAAGGCTACATGCACAAACAGACAGTCCCCCCCCATGCTGAGTCAGAGCGGAGCAGTGTATGTCAACATGATGACCGTGACGTTTTCCCCCTCTAAATGCTGTCTGACCTCACGGTAATAGCTGGTCAGGGCGAACATATGGTCTCCCGATGCTTTAGTCCAGCAGACTTACCATGGTGACTAAACAGCAGAGGACTTAACCGAAAAATATCAGTGACTGCGTTCTTGATCTGTCTTGTATTTAAAACATTTTTTAACCGACTACTATGTACTGTGGTAACACTTGTACTGACAGGAGTGAGGATTTCTACAGCGTTGTTAAATTTACGGTCACAAAATTCTGAGGGTCTCTCATAAGTTGCATGCTTGATTTTTGCTGTGAGACATGAATTGTTACAGATGTATAAAACAGTTTATAGCAGGAAGATAACAGCATCCTGACACATTCTGTCATGTTAAAATGAGCAAAGTCGGTCCTCAGTAGAACGGGTAGACCTCTCAGCAGCTGTAAGCATGCCAGCCAGCCGTGCTAACACTGCCAACCTGGCAGAAAGACGTTTGTGTTAGAAGGGCCTGACGGACTTGAACACAACTTCTCCCCTTTAATCAGTGTGATGACATAAGAGGCAGACAGCGAGCCAGTCATTCAGTCAGTACAGAGTTTGATTAACCTAATCACCAGGCAGCCAGGCTCCAGGCTGCTGATTGGGTTTACAAACGCTCCTTGTCATCGTCGTGTCATTAGCTCGTCGTTAGCCGCGGCCGCCTTGACGTGGAGCAGCGACGTGCTGGGCCCTCAACACAGCAATCAGGGGATTAGTGTGCAGTTACAGCAAAGCCTCAATGGACGCCTCAGGCTCTGAGTCAAAGAGGGAGAGTCCTGCCTTACCATGCTAGCTCCACGTGGCCAGGGTGCTAACTGTACACGGGCAACGCCACTACTGATTAGCGATGGAGTTGATGAGAGGAAACATTCAGTCACCTCGGACACACGGGTGGTTTCCCGGACTCCAATTAAGCCAAGTCCTTGACTGAAGCAATGATTTGAATGGAGGGACTCCATTGAAAATATGTTTTAGCCTCCAATTATGTTTGCTTAATCTAGAGCTGGGAATAAAGCCCAAAGACATCACAGGAGCAGAGTTGCATACAGTGCAGTGAGTCTGTGAAGTCGCTGCAGAAAAAGCTCAGTGGCTTTTTCAAGAGGATTCGTTTTCTTTTGAATCAATTGGAATGATTGACAATAATCACTTACTGTGCAAAAGCCTGGGTCTCAGACCTGATGAGTTGTGACAATAGCATGTGTCTAAGTGCTCTCCTGAGCTCCTTGGCCTGCAGGCCGAGAGTCGCCACACCCTTGTTTCCTTACGATGAAAGGCCCTGAGGGCCAACCGAGTACTTTCCAAGAGTTGTCTCACGTCTGCGGAGGAAAGTGGCACGGACATTTGTCAGGAAACCAGCGCCTCTAATCTGGTTCTATTCCGCGGTGAGTCAGATGGTGCTCGGGAGGCTGAACCCCTTCCGAAGAGGGAAATAAATGCAAATGTAATATTTGGGGGCTTTTTGAAGTCCATTTGCACTTGAATGAGTGTGACAGAACCTGGAATGACCCCTGTTGAAAGAGTCCCATAACAGTGATGAAAGGAGTTGAAAGGGACAAAAAAACAGTGATGACAATAGTTGGAAAGTTGGAAACGTGTGCATGGTGTGTATTTGTGTGTTTACACAAGGCTATGCTTGGATATGCGTGTCCAGTGATGTTATATGTGCACACAGCCATCAAAATACATTTGAATGCGAATACACAATGCAGCTAAGAACAATACGTTAGGCCCACTGCCTGGTTGGAAGAGTCCTCAACGACATGGGTTTTGCTGGTTAGCACTCATGCCGTTCATTTCCTATATAACATACCTCACCATGTTCTTCCGTAGACCAAAGTAACAGAGACCTAGTCTCAAAAAATTAAAACATGTGGCTTTTGTTGCAGAGAGGAATGAACAACAGCATTCCGTGTGCAACCACATCAAAGGCCCCCCTCGCCATGGGGCTAAATGAGGGCAGACTGCCCTGCTCGCCCCTCCTGACATGACTGCCACTAATTAACCAGACATCTTAAACTGACACTTCATCTTCATCACTTTTCCTCACATCTTCACACTAATCTCCGCAGTTCTTTTTTTTTTTTTTTTTTTTTTTTTTTTTACACGTATAGCCTTCTCTTTTTCGGGTTCCAGTGAGAGGGGACAGCCACACAACAAGCACAAAGGGGCATTGTCTGCTGGTGAAAATGTGGTTTACAGGCTCTGCTATAATGGCTCGGTGGTTGCTGGAAGCCATGCGCACTTCCTAATATTCAACTCACATGCGATTTCATTTTGAGAAAAAAGGCCGAGCTATGGGGGCTTTGCCTTTGTGTGAGAGCGACGCCTCACAACTTATTTTTCTCCCTCACCCCCTCCCCACTCTCTCTTCGCCCCCCCTTTCTTCCCCTCTCTGGTGGCGCTACTTTATTTGTGTTGTGCGTCTCTCGCGATGGAAGGAGTAGACAAAGGGCTGCGTTGCCAGTCAAACGTGTTCGGGGGCCGTCAGACTGAAAGGCTTCCAGCGCTGCGATCTGTCTCCTCTCCCCGTCAGTACGAGCTGTTTGATCTGACACAGAGACTCCATTAGAGACACGGGGAAGTTCAACTGCTGGGAGGTTGGATGGCTTGAGCAGTCAGAGTAGTCGCCCAGAGAGGAAAAGGTTTGCACAAGCAGTCTGGTTGCAATCTTAGTGTCTCGCTGTGTGTCTATAAATGTCTCTGAGCATTACTTGTCCTTATACTAGGTGTGTGTGGTTACACGTTGACGAGTGCAACCAAAGAAAGCCCAACTGGGCAGACATATTTTGGGGGCTCTGTCGGGCAAAAGGGTTGATGACGCGGTGGATTAATGAGATTATAAATGTGCGGCGCTGCTGAACTGTAATGATGGGGGGAGAGAGAGAGAGACAGACAGAGAGATAAAGAGAGAAAAAGAGGGAAAGAAAGAGAGAGAAAGAGAGAGAGAGACAGACAGACAGACAGAGAGAGAGAAAGATGGAGAGAGAGAGACACAGACTGAGAGAGGCAGAGAGAGGGAGAGAGAGAGACAGAAAGAGAGAGACAGACAGACAGGGAGAGAAAATTAGGGAGAGAGAGAGAGAGAGATTGTTTGCTGAGGCTGTTAGAGTAAGTAAGATGTGTTGCCTTCTTCAACACACACCATGTCTTTCCCTCAGTCCCATGGTGGTGATGACCTCATAAACCCGCGCCACAGTCCGCTGGAGTAGCCGCTGGTGTCGGGGCGGTGAAATGGTCCACAATGGTTTGATAAATATTCCTCCAAGGTTCAGCCACAGACCGTCGCTACACTCCCGACACTATAATGTGGCTACAACTTCCACTGATCAGCAGGAACTCTGACAAATGACTCAATTCTCCAAAGACGTACTTACAAGTAATATTAGGGGATTAGTATTGAGATTTAATTTCATCATTTTGCTCGCACTGTGTGGTGGCTGTTAAGAAAGGAGCAGGGAGAGTGAGTTGATGTGGCTCCTGTTGGAGATCGGTCTGCAGATCTGTGTGTGGCAGCTGGGCTCTGGCAGGGCTCTGGCACCGGGGCTGCATGGCAGTTAAACTGTCAATGGCAGGAACTGTAAATCTTTTGCAGAAGGTGAATGCAGCACGACAGCACCGCAGGTGTGTGTGTGTGTGTGTGTGTGTGTGTGTGTGTGTGTGTGTGTGTGTGTGTGTGTGTGTGTGTGTGTGTGTGTGTGTGTGTGTGTGTGTGTGTGTATGTGCTCACCAGTCGCAAGTTTGTCACAATACTATACTTGCTTGTCTCTATGTCTTTGTTTGTCAGCCATCCTGAGAAGCAGTCTCAATTATTTTTTTTAGTTGGACACATTTGCCAGAGTCGGAGTGTGTCAGGATACTCTTGTGTGTGTGTGTGTGTGTGTGTGTGTATGTGTGTGTCTGTAGGGGGTGGGGGTGCTGTCACTTTGGCAACGCAACTGCACATATTGCAGCGATTACCACAACGGAAAAATGTTTTTCTGCAACATGCAATTACTACAGATTACAGATTGCCATCCTTGCATCAGAAGCTCTCGCTAGAAAAAGGAGAAACAGAGCACAGTTTGTGTGTGTATGGGGATGTGTGTGTGTGTGCCGTTACACACAAATAGGCAGACAGACACATAGACAAAGAAAGATGAGAAATGATTATAGCTCACACTATAAACCACAACTGAAAAAAATGGGGGAGTTGACGTATTTATGGTACTCATTTAGATTGTAAAGTTATACTGACTTTCAGGGGTAAATAAAGACCCTACAAAAAAAAAAAAATACAATCTGTCTTTCAGTGAAATGAAGTGAAAAGTACAGCACGGCACATTTCGTTTGTCCGTCATCGTCAACATTATAAAAACATACACTGATGTCCTAAACTCCACAAGTCATATACATTTTTGGACTTTACATTTTGTTCCAGGTTACAAATCACCCTGGATATCAAAAAGCTCCCCTCAGGTCACACTAAACAATAAAGCCCAAAAGTGGTGCCCCGCAGCAAGGCAGGGCCCTATTTACAAACCCACCAGATCAAAACTCGACCCAAAGTGCTCCTATAATAGCACTGGGGCCTTTTTGGTGAGCTTACCATCCGATGCTACTTTTAGTGGGTTTCCAAAGAATAAACAGGCCCCGGGAACCACATCACACACTGCTGACTGTCATCGTTGGGTGAGTGTACCCGACGGATGATGTGAGGGCGGAGCGACCGTGACACAGGGGTTTACGGAGAGTCGTCCCCCCACCCCACCCTGCCTGCCTGGGGTGTGGTGTGTGCCATTGAACTGTCACCGAAAGGACAGGGAGGGGGCCTGACCACGTTGAACCCCTGAACGCAGATCACAGTGAACCCATCAGAGTCTCACTGTGCCTTTCATGACTTACTTGGTTATGGTGAACAGGAAAGCAGTGAGTGATTTTGTTGTATTAAAGACAGAGGTATGTTTGGTTGTGAGATATGCACACACACACACTCCCAGCCCCCCTCAAAAGCCATGGTGGAAGAAGAACTTAGATCCTGAACAAAAAGTAACAATATCCCAATGTAAAAAAATACGGTATTACAAGTAAAAGTTATATGTTTAAAATCCTACCAAAGTAAAAGTGCAAAAGCATTCTCAACCAAATGTAAAGTACTTATACTGAATAACTTTTACAGTGGCCGCTTCAGGCACAAGTGGTGATCAGTGCTTGAAGTGGGAAAAAAAGAAGTGCCAGCACTCCGGCCTGTATCAGCAATCATGATTACTTTCTGAATTTCTACTGGGTGGAAAAGATACTAGGAGATATTGGGTTTGGAGGTCCTCCTCTAAGAAAAGGAAAAGGTCTTTGACTTAAATTTTTGAGATGATACAACATTTTGGACCATTATTATTACTAGTTAAATGATTATTTTTATTATTTATACATATCAAAGCTTCCGGCTGAACATTTAATAAAACCGCATTCTGTAATTCTAAACACTGTATGGGACCATTACTTATATTTGTTCACAAATTAAAAAAGATAATATGACAAAAAGTTTGCTAATTATTAAAAGAAAAAAAAAGGAAGTGCCGCGTGGAAAAGCGAGGAAAACCCTGCCATTACGAATCCTCTACACAACCTGATATGTAGAGCTTGTGAGAGGAGGTGTTGCGCAAGAAAAAGTCACAGAACACCAAAGAGTAAAATGTAGAAGAACCCATACTGCGAACCGGTGAGTACCGTCCCACTTAGAGCACTGGTTGGGATGACAACAGGATTATAATAGTGAGTCAGCAAACATACTTGACTCAGTAATGTAATTTACACAGGAATATCTATCTTTAGTTAGCTAACATTAGCCACCATATGCTACTGGTCATACCCGACCAAATAAGACCGACAGTAAGAAAGTGATCAATCTATTAATGGTGAGTTAAACTTTTAATTTGTGAGACAACTACTTTATTTATTCTTTAAAAAATAACAGTGTTAGTATGTTACATACTGAGAAGTTTAGAGTGGAATCTTTCTTTGGTGAAACTGAACTCATTGATATCTGAAGTCATAGCTTCGTTTGGTAAGGAGTCAAATACCAAAAAAAGACTGTAAACCACCGGATTAATCTGAAATAATGTGTTGCATTTAAAGGTTTATCGTTTTTTCTTATAAATGTAAAATATTTATCTGAAAAGTAACTAACAGCTAAAACTGTTAAATAAATGTAGTGCAGTAAAAAGTACAGTAATTCTCTCTGAAATGTGTTCAAGTAGAAGCTGCATAAAATGGAAATGGAGTTAAATGTACTTAGTTACTTTCCGCTTCTGCCCTAGAGGCTCAGAGAACATAAAACAGCAGAGCTACCAAACTAATCCCATAATGTATTCGATGTGAAATGAAGTGTCAGATAGACAAACACGTGCCTGGTACGTTTGAAAATGAACGCAGTCTTTAAGAAGTCCATTTACATTCAGCGGACAGATATAAAAATGCAGTTGGAGTCGTCCCCCAGTAGCCATTATGCAGCTCAATTGATTCAGAGGGCTTTTATAAGCCCTTGGCTCGGCTCTGCACCTTTTATAAAAAATGTAAGCAGAATATTAAAGATGCATGAGATGAATGTGCTCATTGTCTCCTCTTGTTACTGCTGCATCTCAACTCATCACGCTTACGGAGCAATTAGCTGCTGGGTTTGTGAATGTTCATCACATTTATGATTGTGTATACTCTCAACGCCTCTGAGGGTCTGGAATAAAGTCCTGACACTCTCACGAGTTACTGGATATATAAAGCACTACAAGGGCTTGATTATAAAAGAAAACTGTACAAAAAATAAAGTGTTTTCAGGTCATTAAGAGCTAAAACAAAGTTTTGAATACACAAGTGAAATCCAGTGATCATTAAAACTAACACGGGCAGTCCTGGTGGAGGAAAAAAAAGAACATACAAATTCACATGATCAAAATTGTTCAATGTGTTTCCTATTTTCTTGTCTGAACATCAAAATGGACAAAAATGACCGCCAATTGTGATGTGCTGACACATTATGTAATCAAAATTTGAGAGCGAATCAGCCATCAGAGCAGCGAGAGCCCAAAAACCCAAACAGTCTGTACCCACTGACTGTTGTTTAAAAGTTTCTCCATATACTTGTGTATATAAACACTCCAACGCTAGAATATGATTTGGCTTTGAGGGGACTGGCACAAATGGCTTTGGTGACTTACATCATGCTTGGAAGTCTAATCACAGACACTCTTGTCATATCAAGCAGAAAAAGTCCATTTCATAGAGAGCTACGTCTCCCCCCCCCCCCCAAAAAAAAAAGAAGAAGAAGAAAAAAAAAGAGGAGGGAAGGGTAAACAAGCCCGGCGTTCCACAGCCACCGCAGAATTCATCATTCATACAAAAAAATACCCAGAGCTCCCAAAGTAGAGCTAATTTAATCCGAGAGGAATAAAACTCCATTTCATAGGAGTCGTCCATTCACAACACTCATATTTCCACTGAGTAGAAAACCCCCGGTTGAAATCCGAGCAGACACTTTTCGGAAGGAATGCATTCGGTGGGTTGAGGGCCAAAGCTTGCCCTGTAATTTGTGAATGTACAGAAATGTGTGACCGCCGCAGCTCCTCTAAAGATAGAAATCTTTGTCTTATGTCATCGCCCGACCTCAAACTATTTCTAATTGCCCCCATAGCCCCCTTTTCCAAATGAATAGCTACCCATCCAAAAGGCTTATGTGTGCATGTCTGAAAATAGCCCAGGAGTTTACGTAGCCTAATAGATCATATTCTGTAAAAAAAAGAAAAAAAGAAAAAAAAGAAAAGAAGATGAAAACCTTTAAAGGGATCTCCACGTATCGGAGACTGTCCCCATCTTCAAAGTGACTTTTAAGTGGCTCTGAAAGCCGTGTGGGTGGCATTTAGAGGCAGGTATACGTTTACACGGCCCAGAGGCTTTGCACTGGTTTCTCTGCTAATGGGGATCACACTCATATTAGCCCCTCAATGTGACTCATTACATGTAAAACCTGCACACAGAGGAGGAAGTGCTTCTTCTAAGCATCAGCTAAACTTCATTTTCAATTTCTTTTTGTTCAGGTCCCATTTAGAACCGTTTTGCTGTGATGCTGCATTTTGGTATGAGCTTACATTATGATTCAAGCCAGGAACACAGGGATGAAAGTCAACCTCTCACTCACAAGTTTTCACTTAGCAATGATGTGATATCTTGATTTCTATGCGTTGGATCCATTTTCTTTTTAACCTTTAATGGTAAGAATCCTATATGCTGAGGCCCATTTGAGGTGGGTTCCGGGGTTTCACATGTCCTCCACGAGTTCTGTCTTGATTTCAGGCTCAGCCCAGCCGGATCATTAAAAATCGTTCAGGGGCACGGCGGGCTCCGTCCTCATTGCCTGTGCGGCTGAAACTGTAGAAACTGCATGTTGAAATGTGGAGGTCTAAATGTGACAGGCGCCCCGGAGCACGCATTACGGCTGAGGAGGGTACAGCCGGGGCGTGTGGTCACATATTAATAATGAAAGTGGGCAGGAGGACGACTAAAATATCGCCTGCATCGTCATTGTCCCATGTCGGGCTGCACTCAAAATAGAGGCCGCATGATAGGTGATCTGATCAGAGGTGATTTTTTTTTCTTCTTTTTTTTCCAGTATGTATTGTGGGGGTTTAGCTGGTGCTGTTACATGGAAGGACCTGAGTTCAACTGTGGAATGAGCCGGTGCCATTTGGGGTTCCGAGACAATTAAAAAACACCAAAATCTAAACTCATGAGGCAAACAGGTCATTAGGTTTTTACCTTGAACCCTTACAAATGAATTTCTGTTTTTGTCCACACTGAATTCATAAGACTATGGTAAAGGTAATGGCTTCATTACTAGAATTTTTGTTATAATTTCAAATGAGCAAAACATGTTTTTATGGAAATGTGTCACCACGTGCCACTGAATCACTGTCCTACATCACCAAAATAACAAGCAACCACAAAAAGGAGTGTCAGAGTGTTATACCAGTGACCCAAAAAGAGGCAATTAATTTATTGGAGATGAAACTACAAAAAAAATTAGATTAGGTAGAGATCTGTAGGATTTGTATACTGTGTATACATTTTAATAAATAAATATAAATCAGTTTTTAAGTGTAGGTGCATTCAGCATTGACACACCCCCACTGACAATGTGAGGTTTGTGGCCAGGTTTGATCCCACATAAGCAACTAATTATGAAAAAAAAAGAAAGCTTTAATATCACAGCCTTATTTGAACATCTCTGTAATCAGGAATTGTCTATTTATTTCAAACTTTTGAAATCTTCTCTCTGCATCTCTGTCACTCTAATTGAGTGTGATGGGGGGAAATGAAGGGAAAATGTGAAGCCACTCCGATGACTCCTGGCGCCACTAAACTGCACTTAATTTATTCTCATGCAAGTAAACAACTTAAAAACCGCGGCATGCGCCGAGATTAAATTGTGTTATTAATAAAAATCTGAACATCGATAGATTGCATGCATTTTAATATGAGTTTGAAGGAAAAACCTACGAATTTTTCAATATTTCTATTAATTTCAATTTCCTGTTTGGGTAAATCAATTTAAATCATTAGGTGTTTTTTTAATGGTGTGTTTGAAACATTTGAATTGTTTTTAAATCAAGAATTTCTAGATGAATATCTGCAGCAGTCATATCGCAAAAAATCTTCCAGAATAATGTTTACTATCTTATCCATAATTAACTCTGTCAGTGCTCCCTACACCCGGCATGGATCATTTGTAGAGTGTTTTAAGCCACGTCCGAAAATCTGCAAAAGACACAATGAACCAATGAATCCCCTACATTTAGAAACATACATGTTGACTCAGCGCGCCGTTATTTAACGAATAAATGTCAAAGCTTTCAGAATAATTAATTCCCTCCACAATATTACAGATTATTGTTTATTTGGGGGAAAAACTCAAAACACAGATCCGAAAACAAAATGTCTCCGGTGCTTCTCTGAGCGACGTGAACGCCTCACACACGATGCTGTTTAAACTGACTATACAGTTAAATTAATTCAGGTGCCCGACTATGTCAGATCACAGATAAAAGTTTCTTTTTTCTCTCTGCACACGTGAAACGCCTGCCTCAGACTGTCTGAGCTGACAGCGATTGAAAAGGCAAATGCGCCAACTAGTGTCAGAAAGCAGCATGGCGGAGGATCTGCAGGGTGTGCCGTCATTTGATGTGACTGTTTTATCATTTCAGGGTTCTAATGAAATCAGTCTCTGGCACGCACGCACGCACACACAACACACACACACACACACACACACACACACAACACACACACACACACACACACACACACACACACACACACACACACACAGTCATTAGGATCAGTTGTGTCTTTTGATGTGGAAGAAACGTATTTGCCTGTTTTCTTTAATTATCTTCTTCATTTAGCTCAGCCAATTAAAGTGATACGGATCTGTCTTCCATCCATAATTTCACTTGATGAAAGTGTTATTTACCTGGAGAGGAGGTGCAAAAAGCCGCCGGATATAATAGCTTTTTTTTTTTTCAAAAAGGAATAAATGAAAGTTAAACCACAGGCCTCTGCAGTCTAAATCCTTCCTTAGATAAATTATAAACAGCTCAAGAAAAAAAAAAAAAAAAAAAAAAAAATGGGTCAGAGACGTGGCCGTGACACACCAATGTGTCAGAGATAAAGGTGCAGTTTAAATAGTATTGTACTTAGTAAACTGACTCCATGTGAGGCTGATCATTTCTAACAACACACAGTTTCCTTTTCACTAAACTATGAATAATTATTTAACGTTTTAATCCATCCCTGTGAATATCTTACTCATTAATAGATTATTTATCTAATACCAACGGTGCTTATGTTGTTGGTTATGATCAAAAATAATACATATTTCATGCAGCTCTGTAAAAAAATGATATAATACACGTGTCCCGTCGTTTAACTCACTGTCTCCTTATTTCTGTCTGCATCGCGTTAACGCCAGTCTGAAAAAAAAAACAAAAAAAACACGAGCATAGAGAAAAGCACAGATATGTATCAATAATTCAGCTCGTGTGTGTGTGTGTGTGTGTGTGTGTGTGTGTGTGTGTGTGTGTGTGTGTGTGTGTGACAACAGCGCAGGGCTGAGGAAGGAGCACCGGGGATTTTGATTGGCCTGTTGAAAGCCCAGCCCAGTACATTCATTGGTTGAAATCATCTCCACACTCCCAACCACTAAACACTAAAATGACTCGGGTAAAATAATATCGCGGCACTCTGCACTGCGTCCAGCCTCGCGGCTCCTGCCTGCACCCCCCCTCCCTCCCTCCACACAAACCCCGCGTTGAAAGGATAACTTTAAAGGAAATTCAGCTCCAGCGACGGAACTTCTCCACACTTATAACAGAGTAACGTCGGCTGTCGTTGTGGAGGGAGAGATCCAGCGAGGATAAAGTTGCAAGAACTTTTTTTACGCCAGGAAAGGACTCTGATGTGCTGCAGTAGTTTGGCTGTTGGTAGTCGGGCTTGATTACATTTAGTTTACGCTTTTTTTTTGTTGTTGTTGTTGTTGTTGTTGTTGTCCCAGAGGAGTCTGGTGAGATCTGAAGAGGCGTCTGGAAAAGTTGGCTGATCAGTCGATGCTTTATCATTCTTTTTAAAAAAAAAAAAAAAAAAAAAAAAAAAAGAAAAGAAAAGTAAAGCCGAGTTAAACCAGTCAACAGGATTGTCGAACTTTCTGCATCGCGGCTGGATTACCTGATTGCTGCCAACAGATTGCCACTCATCGGCAATAATATCTTTTTTTTGAAGTTGCATTGACTTCGTTTGAGATTTCAAAGTAAGAGCTCAGGTAGTTTGCGGTGTGGTGTCGCTGTATTGTACACACGCACGCGGCTGAAACTGGCCACCAAGTGTGCGGCTGATAAGAGCGCCGATTAAAGACAAGTTCGGCCCTAACAGACACTTTGTTTTTTTAAAGTTAGTATAAAACAGAGCGACCTTGATGCTCCTCGGGCTGTCACATCCTGTGCAGATGATCGAGCACTCAGCCATCAGAGTTTATTGTTTCTGTTGAGGTCTACGAGGCTCCATCCTTTGCGCTCACACAGCCGGACTCCTGAGACCACCAGCGTCTGGAGGAAAATACATTCAAAAAAAAAAAAACACACAAAGAAACTGGTTTTTCTCCTCCAAAGAGTCCAGCTCTTCTAAAACAACCCGGTCAGGTGGCACTGACCCAAACTGTTGTGATGCATATTCCCGTAGAGCCGCCCACCACCAGACGGTTCACGCCGCCCTCCACGTCCTTCCCCTGTAAGCTTGGAGACGGCAACGGGGCCATGGCCACCCCGGGGCCCCTCAGGTCAAGATCGGACTCCAGGAACGTGGTGGACGTCCTGGCGGACCACGCAGGCGAGCTGGTCAGGACCGACAGCCCCAACTTCCTCTGCTCTGTCCTCCCGTCCCACTGGAGGTGCAACAAGACGCTCCCCGTGGCGTTCAAGGCAAGACACATGGCTTCTCATTTTACTTCAATATAGTTTTATTCTGATGACGCACTCTGTGGTTTTCTTACTTTAACACCATTAAAAAGAACGAGTTAAGACCAAGCAGACACATTTTTATTGAGGAAACTATTTTTTTTGCATAATAGCGGGCTCTGAAAGTTGTGCTCTTTAGTTTCTCTTTTGGTTTTAATTTGCGTAAACTATTAAAGAAATGAAACGGGATGGATAAACTCTGCTGTCATTGGCTTCAAACGGCTCCATCCAAAGTAACAGCATCCTTAATCTGACTAGAAATGATTACAGATGAGAGGGCTGAAATTACAAAGACGTCTGAGCAAATCTGTATTATATATTATCTGGATGTGAGTTTGGTGCTTTATAGTTGTGCCTCGTATTGATATTTAACCTTGAATTATCTAAATCATGTTTTTGGATCAGGTCCGATTAGAGCATGAGGAAAACAAATAACAACGATACAGTAGATAATGAAGCAGATGCATTACACATTTTATAATATTATTTTTTTAAATGTCATTTAACTACACTTGAGGCTGTCTACTTAAAAGAAATCTCCGAGCTTTATTTTTTTGTATGTAATGTATGTCATTTTGCTGGCATACTTTTGAAATTAGGAGGATTTCCCCTGCTTAATATTATTGCGGGAGTCGGATGCGGTTTTAGGCGCCGCGCAGTGCGTGTTTGCTTTGGTGACCTATAGCGTGACCGGCCGCTGTCTCCTGTGCAGGTCGTGGCTCTGGGGGACGTGCCCGACGGGACTCTGGTCACCGTGATGGCCGGGAACGACGAGAACTACTCGGCCGAGCTGAGGAACGCCTCCGCCGTGATGAAGAACCAGGTGGCCCGCTTTAACGACCTGCGCTTTGTGGGCAGGAGCGGACGAGGTGAGCCCAAACACACACACACACACACACACACACACACACACACACACACACACACACACACACACACACACACACACACACACACACACACACACACACCGCTACAACTGATTGTAATGCCATGTGCAGAAAACATTTGGGAACGCGCTTATAATAATGTATGCTCATATTTCTGGGAACGTCTGACAACTGACAGCATGTTATTATTTCTTAATAAATGTGAAAAATATCAAACGTGTAGGACACCAGATACGTTGCACAGACGTACACATATAAAACGCTTATACTTATTTAAATATTGCGTTTAAAGTATCTGTTTGATCTATGTAGTCCATTATAAATATTTTTTTTTTTTTTTTTTTAAAGTTCAGACCATGGAATCATTTTGGTGTGGGCACAGCGAGTGCCATCACTTTGCAAACTGACTTCCATGTGTGTCATCCGAAACATCTGGTCTGCGTCACAGTGGACAGTTGCGATGTGACTGTACTTTTCTTAATCCAGTGGAGTATAAATTATTATCCAGGTGGTGTAAATCTGAGGGGTGGATTAAAAATAAATAAATCAAAAAATCAAAAACCACCTCACGTCCTGCGTCCTTGTCACCCAAAGCCTATCAAAGTCTTTATCGTGGCTTTTGTGTGCTGTATTAAAAATAAGTCAAACAACAGCAACAGGCCGGCTTGCAGGGTGAAATGTTGTGGTCAATGCATTGGCCTGTTGAGCAATATTTGTTTGTGTTATATTGTCTATATCAAAACATCAAATAATATCAGACATAAATAACAAAATGTCCTGAAATAAAAAAAATAGAAAAAATGAAAGCCTAGAATTTGGAGCCTCTTCTGGACGTTTTTTTAAATGCTTTTTTTTTTAAATATTAAAATAGCTATGATTTGATAAGAAAGAAAAGGGGTTTCCAATTAATAAAAATTAAAAAAAAAGAAGTAGCCTCTACTTTCATTTATGTAGTCAACAAATAAGCAGGTTTACGGAAAATGAATGAATGAACACCCCCACACGAGGATTCTTCTTCTTCTTCTTTCCTCCCACGCAGTCTCTCTTTTTCTTTTTTCTTTTTAACAAGAGCTGCCTTTCTCCGTGCCGGGGACGAGCATCGGGGAAACGGCCTTTCCATCTCCTCTGCGCGGACTCTGATGCAGATGCCAGCAACATCCTGCTCCTTGTCGAACAATAAAACTATACGCTGTAAAACCCTTTCGGACAATCTGGAACACATTGTCTCAATAATCGAAATCATACCCGACCATCAAAAGAGGTGGTCCAATGCCTCTCTTTTTTTTTTCTTCTTTTTCTCTCTCCCCCTCCTCCTCCTTCCTTCCTTAATTCAAAGGCTTTAGCGGGACAAAGGCCCGGTGGATGATTTGAGGTTGAACAAGCGAGGTATTGTTGCGAACAAGAGAAAAACAAATAGATTGCAGAAACTTGGAAAGGGCCGTTTATAACGTGAGATGACACGTCCTGAATAAATCTCATGGTTATGTTTTCTGTGCTGCAGGAAAGAGCTTCACTCTGACCATCACCGTGTTCACCGGACCGCCACAAGTGGCCACTTACCACCGCGCCATCAAAGTCACCGTGGATGGACCCCGAGAACCGCGCAGTGAGTACTCTCTCTCTCTCTCTCTCTCTCTCACACACACACACACAAAAAACAACAAAACAAAAAACACCAACGCTACTATTGTTCTTACTAAAAACGCATTGTGGTGTAATGAGAATGTTGCATAGCCACCCAGTTAGAAGCAGCTATTCCTGGTTTTGAAAGAGTGCCTGTGTGTGTGTGTGTGTGTGTGTGTGTGTGTGTGTGTGTGTGTGTGTGTGTGTGTGTTCTTCATGCTAAAAGAACTGCATGAGTCATATGCAGATGATGCATGACAATCTAACACTGTTTGTTTGCGTGCGTTTGTTTTGCTTTCATCAGACCCAGGAGGTTAAAAAATCTGTTCACACGATCACATGTGCCAAAATTGGGTTTCCACTAGATATATTTTGGGGTTGAGACTTGGTTTTGGGGTTAAGATTAGAAATAAAGACTGGGGTTAGGCATGTAGCGGTTATGGTTAAGCCTCCAGAGAATGAATATAGGGCAGTGCATTGTCCTGGCAAGTATAGTGGTGCAGCGTGTGTGTGTGTGTGTGTGTGTGTGTGTGTGTGTGTGTGTGTGTGTGTGTGTGTGTGTGTGTGTGTGCAGCAGGGGGGCACAGGGACAGGCCCAGTCAGAGGAAACTGTAAAGCATATTGCATATTAAGGCATAACCCAAGACCACTAAGAGGAGCTGAGTGAGTCTCCAAGCCGCAGGTGGCTCAGCTCAGTCGACCCCCTCCCCTCTACTCCACTCCCTCCCCCCCCCCCCCTCCCTCCTCCTCCTCCTCCTCACCCCTACCCCTCCCCAGTGCTGGTCAGATGGGGGTCGAAGCTACCTGACCGACCGCATAAGTGGCTCGTTGATTTCACACAGGGCAGACTCCGTCCACTGTTAGGCCCTGGCAGGGAGGCCCCCGGCGTGCTAAAGCTGTTAGCGCCACCGCTCAGCCGCAGCTCCATTCTCATGTGGTTTAATGCTGCTGGTGTGAGGGATGGCGGAGAGGACGGTTGCTCACATGAGGCAGGGGCCCTGTGCATTCATTTTTTTTTTTTTTTACTTGCAAGCTCAAGGCGAGATAGACGAGATGGGTAGGGTTTCATGTCTACCTATGGAGGGATGAGGTTTATAATGGTTCTAGGGTGCGGGGGTTTTAGAGGTCTCCAAACGGGTGGGATAGCTGGGGCTTGTGCTCGCGTCTGCGGAGGGGGTATTCGGGACAGGGTGGATTTAGCCCAGTCAAAACAGACCACAGCAGGGGGAAGAGAGAGTGCTACATGAGATAGGGAGGGGGGGGGGGGGGGGGGGGGGTATGGTTGGCAGAGAGTGAGCCGAGGGGCACAGAAAGAGGGGCATCGATCCCCCCATCCCTCCCCCTCGCTCACCCACTGCCAGGCTGGACGCTATTTGCAGACGCATTAAAGAGAACAGTGACTGCAAAGGAGGAGGATAATTATAAACACTGTACGTGTGTGTGTGTGTGTGTGTGTGTGTGTGTGTGTGTGTGTGTGTGTGTGTGTGTGTGTGTGTGTGTGTGTGTGTGTGGTTTCAATCTGATCGTCTTTTGTTAAAAGAAAAAAAAAAAAAAAAGCCAAACGTGTGTCGGTGCATAAATGCATTCGCGAGTACATCTGCTGGTGTCTCAGCTTGAAATAACTGTGTACATCAAGGTTGTCTCCCGTCTGTCTGTCGACATGTTGCAGCTCCAGCTGAGGCGTCAGCGTGGCCGTGCTACTTTTACACTGGCGCTGGGTGCTATAAAGTGACACTGTTTAATATAGGGCAGGAGGAATTTAGGGCTCCATTAAACTCTGTTACACGGTGCTGAGAGGGAATTCGTAGAATGACAGGAAATAAACTTCTGCAAAGGCTTAAAGCATCAGAATAAAGTTACAATATGAAGTAGAAGCTTCTTCAGCTGAACCCCCTTGGAACCACAGAGTATTTGATTTGTGCAAATGTTAAGCTTATCTGCAATATATGAATAATACATCCAGTTTCTCTGCAGTGAAAAAAGATCCAGCCTCAACCAGGAAGTTAAAAACAGCTGATCACAATTAATAGATTAAGCTTATTTATGTTACTCATTACATTTGTTTTTAACGGGCTGTCAGGTCGGAGGCGGAGATGAGCTTACAGTCTGATTCCGTGTATTGGAGGACTCAAATAGCCTCAAAATAGAAATCACTTGCGAGATGAGATAAAGGACCTCATATATAAACAAGAAGCACATTCTAAAAGTCTAATATCAGTCATGTTCCGCCAAAGTCGAAGAACACACACTACCATTCAGACGTTATTAGGGCCATAAAAATAATCAGATTCTTCTCTAACCACAAGGCACCACGTTATATTGGCTGTATGTCATTTTGGAGCCAACATGTTGGCAAATTAGTTTCATTTGCCAACACATGAAAGCTTTTTTTTAAATTATTAACAATCTCATCCTCAGAGATGGTTATATCTTCCAACACTGCTCTGATCGCCATGCAATGCCACACAATGTTGCTTTAGCTTCATCATCGGTCCAGTGCAGACAGCCTGAAGACAGACTTGGCGTCGCTGGGCTCACCTGTCCACAGGCTGGCGGGCTGCTGGGGCCGGGCCCTTACAGGCTGTTTGTGTAGGGCCTGCATTTGCATGGCTGCCGGCCGAGCCGCGGCAGGAGTTGGCACAGAGGGAGGAGGTTTTTATTAATGTTTACTGATCCAGTCAGGAGAACCTGACGGACAGGACTGTGGCGGCGAAGTAACAAAAGGACACCATGCCTTCGGAAAACACTTGAGCAGTATGATAGACTCACACACACACACACACACACACACACACACACACACACACACACACACACACACACACACACACACACACACACACACACACACACACACACACACACACACACACACGGGCACGAATGTGTACACTAATGTACTAATCTATTCACATGCCCATACACATAAATGGATATGAACATACACAGACAGCATTCTGTTCCTCAACAGAAAGTAGGCTAAATGTTCAGCTAAGTATTTTTGTCTCCCCTGCTGCTGATTTCCTCATCACACATCCGGCACCATACTCCCCCTCCCCCCGCCCCGCCCAATGTATCTGTATCTGTCATACTTTATTATCAAACTTCTGCTGAGGCCAAACTGGAAACAAAACTGTTGCAACTGAAAACTCTACCTCCAGCTCTGACACATATAACAACGAAAGAGAGAGAGAGAGAGAGAGAGAGATAGCATGGTGCGCTAAAAAGAAAAGCCTATGACTGAAGTGTCGAGACCCTCCCAGTTCATCACACACTAGGTGCACCCTGCGGTGTTATGCTCACCAATTAATCCCACAACTATATTTTCGGTGCTCATCTCACTCCCTCACTTACATATGACATCATCCGCTGCCTATATACCCACTGGGGGAGGAAGGGGGGGCTGTTTGTATTTCTGTATCTCTCGACCTGAACTGAATCAGTCCCCGGGAAGAAAAGATGAACTCACCGCAGGTCAGGCTGGGCCAGAGAGAAAAAAGGGGGGTCGGACATATTTTCAGCTTGAGACGATGTTCAGAAATAATGACACTGTGTGTGTGTGTGTGTGTGTGTGTGTGTGTGTGTGTGTGTGTGTGTGTGTGTGTGTGTGTGTGTGTGTGTGTGTGTGTGTGTGTGTGTGTGTGTACTCAAGTATTTCAATTTTACAAATATAGATGTGCAGGTATACAGATGTGTAGAGTTAGTTAAACTTACACCATCAAAAAAAGTTATTTTATTGAATATCTGTGTGCAGATTCAAGGCTGCTATCAGTGTGTGAAAATCAACACTCAGAGCTTGAGCTTTTGTGTGTGACGCAGAATTTTACCGCTGAATCTGATCAGATAATTAGAAAGAATTTCTTCTTTTTTTTTTTGTTTAAGAATAGGTCAAATTGTACAGGCAAGTCAGCAAATTCTTATTTAGTGTTTATCTGAAAGTTAAAGACACAGAAAATGAGAGACAGTTGTTTGCTGAATGTTGAGGATGTGGAAGTCTGTTGTAGTGAGGTCATTGCGGCAATTTGTCTGATGAGACTTGAAAATGATACACATGAATACACCATAACCGCACACACAATTATATAGTGTCCATGCAATACCTGCATACATTCGGGCAGAGCTCACACACCTCCCCACCCATGGGCCCACACATCCACCGAAATCAAGTGCTGTCGTGTTTTGTTGCCTCTATTTACTCGACTGGGTGTGTTCGCAGAGCTCCAGGAGGAGAATGGCGGGCGTGTTGTGGTAGGGTGGGGGTTGGTGGGTGGTGGGGTGGAGGTCAGGGCGGCGGGGGTGCCTGTTGGAGTTGGCAGGTTGATTCTATTTGCATTTGGCACACAGACTGTACAAAGTATGCAAATAGACAAACAATGACATTTGCTGTGTTATTTTTCCTGTGATATTGCAGTCTCTCGGTAAAGTAAACAAAAAGGGCAGCATGCGTGTTGATGCCTATGCATTCGAGTGTGCGTACACCTGCCAGGTGCGTCCATCTCTTTAAGTTCACCCCCCCCCCCCCACCCGCCCCCTCACGGGCCACGCCCGCGCTCCACAAATCACATGAAAGGCTCGCCCTCGGTGCGAATTGCTCTCTCAAAAGGCAACTTTGATGTTTGAAAATGGAGATGGGTGTCTTTGAAAGAAAGGCCTACAGGTGTATCAGTGCCAGGGGAGGGGGAAAAACGGTGGCAAGTCTGATGCTGGGTGCTTTCCTGACCGCTAACGGCTCGCCGTAACTCACAGATGTATTACCTGGAGACATAGTGGCCTACGCAAGCACACTATCACACACAAAAAGCACACACAGTAATAGTGATTAATCTCAACCAACAAACTCATGACCAACTAATTTAGGATATGGTGGAAAAGATAAGTCTGCCTCATTATCACTGACAGACAGATGGGAACCGATAAAGGGAGATTTTATGTCTTCTTCAGAGAAACGACGCTCTGTGGCGTCTGCAGTGACTGGAGGATGCTAACCGCGGCGTTCCTCCTCCCTGGGGTCACTCCATACGCGTCATTCTTGGCTTCAGTGATTAGAAGCTGAGCAAACATTGGCCAACTGATAAATCAGCTGGAATGCAGCGGTGCGTATTGAATAGGTTTGGACTGATTTCAGACAGGAACTTTGTCACATTCTGAGGTCTGAGGCTTGCGATGGGCGCCGTATGAGGACAGTTTCCTTCGGCAGTCGTGCAAGATGTCTATGAATTAGAGACAAGCAACTACACTACGCCGTTAATTATTTTTGTGAGACATCTTCATGTCTCTTTATGTTAGATGTGAATAAATGCAGGAAGGGTTGCCGTCAGAGTCATTAAAGCGTGATTCAACTGACATAAAAGCATCTGTAATATAATCAAATTTTGTTGTGGGAGGGTAAATAAAGGACTGAGATGAAAGCTCTTTGACCACTGTTGCCACCTTAACCACATCGAGAAGCTCTGAGGCCAACTCCCTTTGAGGGCTGCACACACACACACACACACACACACACACACACACACACACACACACACACACACACACACACACACACACACACACACACACACACACACACACACACACACACACACACACACACAGCTGTTGGTAATCCTACTAAGGCTTTTGTACTATGGCTTTCCTGTGAAAGCAGAGCTAATTATTCTAAATACCTCAGCTAAACTGAGACATAAACAGAGACAATATACCCATTACTAGCACTTTTTCTCCTTTTCTCCCCTCCCTGCTTCTGTTTGCTCTTCGGCATGTTGCTGCAGCGTCAATTCACAAGTTTCTGCTAAAAACAGGAAAAAAGAAGAACATTGTCTAATGATTTGAAGCAGCGCGATGTCCCCTCCTCGGGCCAGTTGATGACTGTTGGAGACAAACACACGCACAGGCACAGGCACATACACACACACACACACACACACACACACACACACACACACACACACACACACACACACACACAATAGCCTCGGGGCGAAATGCCCTTTATTTCTTTCCACTCAGACAAAAATTTCCACCCTGTATTTGCTGACGCCAGATAGAACAGCAGGGCGTACAAGGAACTACCGAATTATTTACAGAGGGCCCAGACAGTGCTTCTAATTCACCCTGATGATGCAAGTAGAAGACGTTTTCTCAGAATCACTGACGAGCTCAGCCAACGCCGCTGCTCCCTCTACGTCTCTCCACCCACTCCCCTCTAAACTCACCAGCCAAGCGTCTTTCCTGTTTACCTACCTATGAGGGGAAGTAAAATGCCCACTCTGTGTGTGCTCACTCTTCCTTATTTACACTGACCCATAAGGGGAGGGAGTCATTACGACCTTTCAGCTGTAATTCAATAAAAGTTCCGTTTTGCATTTAGAAAAATAAATGGCCCATGAGGGGAGGAATATTTTCTCCCCCACTGCATTATGACAATAAACCGGTTTCTGTGTTGGGGCAGTGGGGACGGGGGCGGTGTGGGGCGGAGGAGGTTTGTGGGAAGAAGGCACCTGCTGGTTACTGGAAAAGACGCTGTGTACCACCACCCTGCGGTTTTGGATATTTATTTCTTCAGGCCTTAATGGTTAGGAACAGTGAGCAAATAATAGGTGTAGCGAGGTCTTTCTTTTGCTTCCAGGAGCGGAGGAGGTTGTAATCCTCTGGGTAAACAGGGAGGGAAGCCTTGGAAACATCGCAAAAAAATGAAGAGGTCAATCTTTGAGACCTCAACACTGCTGTAGCGGTCCACTCATTCGACAAATAGAGTTTCTGCATGCTCCTACGGTGGAAAATTCACACATTTCACATTTCACACATTTGCTTTGACCCACCTGAAATATCATATCTCATTCTGTGTAAATGCGTGCATGTTTAGGGGCAAATGCACGCCTGCTGCACATCACTTTGCGTGAGCTAGCATGCATAAAGGTGTGAACGCGAAGTCGTTTGACACATCTGCTGGCGTTGCATTGATGTATGTGACAACGGCAGCTTGCCTTCCTTTCCCACACACGCACAACAGTCGACAATAAAGAAAAAACACACACACACACACACACACACACTCGAAGCAGCTTATTGCTTTAATATGAGCTGTCACCGGGGGCCAAACGGGCTTTCTGTGCTCGACAAGGCCAGAGCAGCAGAAGTAGCAGCAGCACTAGGGTCTACAAAAGTCTGCTGGCAAGCAGCCAAAAATGCCTGAAAAAAACCAGCCATATCAACCCCAACACGCCTCAACTCCCGAGTAGAAGACAGTTACACACACATGCAAGCACGCACGCACGCACGCACGCACGCACGCACGCACGCACGCACACACACACACACACACATGAAGAACTGAGGGACAAAAGAGGGATGATTGCTCTCAATGTGCTACGGGCCTTGCTGTATTGTCAGAGAATCCGGGTGCACTGGGCCTTATTTTGGCACCCCTTCATCCTCTTTGCCTGCCTCAACCTGCCTTGCAGTGGGGCTGTCCTTGTGTGGCACTGCTTCTGTGTCACACACACACACACACACACACACACACACACACACACAAACACACACACACACACACACACACCTACACACAAACGGACACACACAAAGAGCTTTATCCCCTTATCAGAAAAGGAAGGCTGCGCTCTTTGCTCAAACAGTCTCATGTAGCAACTTCCGCTGTAAGCAGCTTGTTTTCAGACCTGCAAGGGGGATTTTCACACTGCTGATGTCCCCAGAGAGAGGCTGACGCATCTGCCTCGGGGAGTAGACGGTCCCCCAGCTGTGGTCAGAGAGGGTAAAACTGATAAAAGCAGGCCAAAACTCTTACCGACCCCCTCCTGAAAGCTTAGAAACCCCCCGTGCCAGTGTATTCCGTGTTGCCATGTTTATGACAGGCCTCAACTCATAGTAGTTTATGTACCAGGAAATAAATAGTGCAAGTTCAATCCATGGTAATGAGAAAGCTGTTAAAACTTAATGCATTCACACTCAACTTGTTACAAGTGTGTTATGTAAATGAGCGTAAAGTAGGGTAATGTCTGTGTGTGGCTAGCATCGACTCATTTAGGCCCAGACGAGACAGCCACAATCACCAGCCAAGGGTGAAACCCACATCCTTCAGGGTCAGCCTCAAAAACAAGAACTTTGATTCGTCCCACTGTAAATACCCAACTGCTTGATTGGTGGCCTTGGAAAACACGGTGCAAGAAAACACCCTTGCTGCAGAGATGCTTTTTTTTTGCGAGCTGCTCTACGGTGCCAGTAATAGGACGATAAGGGAAGTATAAGACAGAGTGGCGGAAAGAAGCAGGGTGGGAACGAAAACGTTGGGGGTTCAGGTCTGCTAGCGAGAAGGAAGAGGAAGACAGGTGTACATGTCTTTGCTCAACAGATGTTGAAACGTCCCCAGTGTCTGTTGAGGGCAAACGGAAGTCTGCTTGCAGGCAAGTAGGTCTCGCTGCAACACATGTTCAACTGTCACCCCAAGTCGCACTGCGGGGATCCAAGAGTCAGATAAGCAGGCTGATCTTGTGTTCACAGCTTCACTTTCAACACATAAAACATGGCTTTACTTTAAGAGTAACGATAGATGTAGTTTAAGTTGTGGTACTATTGATTTGACTCACCAACACAACATTATTCAAACACGTTATAACCTACAGAAGGCTGCCATCACAATCTGCCACCAACACAGCAGCCTTCATATTGGACTCACAAATTCTTCTTACCATGCCCAGACATTTTTGTGTGTAATCCTATAGCATACTTACATAGACTTTACAGTCCAGACATAGTTTTCAGTGTTAAGTGAGATGCATGCGCTCCAAATCAATTCTAGTCTGTTATCAGGGGCCTATCAAGTCCATTTATACATCGAATACAAATATTTACACTTCAAATATATTCAGTGCAGGCTTTGGGCCGAGGCCAAAGCACGTATTGCCCTTTGCTGTCCGGATAGAGTTTCACTTTGCCCCTGAAAAAAGCGCCCAGCCCTTTACTAAAAAGAGCTTGTGTTTAATGTGTCTCCCTTTTGGACGGGGAACATATGTTTCTTTCTTTTAACGTAGACAGAGGCAGACAGAGAGAAAGAGAGGAGAAGTGGAGGAAAAAAAAAATGGGGGGGATGAAGGAAAGGAAGCGGGTCGTAATGGGTGATCGTTCAGCTGTGGCGTCTGCGTTTGAGGCCTGGCTGTCACCTCGCTGAGCAAACACTGTCTCTGTGTTGAGCTGATACGGGCTTTGTGGAAGGGAAGGCTGGGCAAGACTCACTGGAGTCTGCTGTTCATGTGGTCGGGTTTTAGAGCGCCGGGTGCGATCTCACAAAAAAAATTGCTTCACGCTTTTCACCTCGCTTGATCTTTGTGGGTGCGCTTCAAAGCAAAAAAAGGAGCAAAGTAACATCTCAAGTTATTCTGCAGCAAAGATAAAACACTATCAGGAAATAAAAAGACACACACAAACACACACATACACAAAACAAAGCAGGGCTGAGAACGGCACACCCATTTCTTTGAAACACAGCCATCGCCTGCATCGTTAATACCAGACATTTTATATCAAGCATTTTATTTGTTCTTCATACACTTCCATAATGCTTTCAGATGATGCGACCGCCACTCTGAGAGGAGGCTAGTAAATCTACAATCTTTAGCATCCATTTCGGCTCTGGGTGCTTATTGAGCGCTGCTGTTTAGGGCTTCATGTGTGCATTGGCACCCCCCATCTCCCAGCTCTATCTTGCGGTTATGATATCATAGAGAGAAAAACAAGGGCATTCTCTCCTAAGTGCACCCTGACACATTAAATATTCATCCGACCACAGAAACCCCTCTGAAATGGGGCTGGTGTGCAGCGCCGGCACCCCTCTGGCCCCCCGGACCTGCAGAGTAGAAGTCAAATGTTGGCGGTCGGAGCAGAAACACCGTGGCTACAGACAGGGTCAACTGGCCGAAGAGAACGCATTAACACAAGGTTTAAATGGAAGGTACAGGTCGAGTGTCTTTGGGGATGTATTGCAGAGATTAAAGTGATTGCGATAGTCGAAAAAAACAAAAACTTTTCTACAGTGAATAACACTGTCAATGTGCAGGAGAAGCAGAATTGAATTTCTTAATATCCCTTTAAATCATAAAAAGTGTAGGTGTACTTTAAAATAAATAGCCCAAACTCCATTTTTTTATAACTAAATAGAAGAAAATAATGATTAAATAGTTCCCTGTTCCTTCACTATAGTTATAATCATAGCAAGCCTCTGAACTAAATCTAATCTAAACTTGCCTATCATGGTATGCACATAAAGTAGGGCGAAATATGGAGCCTTATCACAATCTCTATGGCAGTTACAAAGTGTCTTAAAGATGAGAGGAAATGCGTGTGTGTGCCGCCCTCCTTATGACAAGTACCCAATAGACAAAGGCAGAGGGAAAAATAGAGGTGAAGGGGAAAAGAAAGTTTGCAGCCACCTCCCGGTTGATTAGTGGTGTTAATGAGCCCCAGGCCTCCGACCCTTTCAAAAAAAAAAAAAAAAAAAAAAAAAAAAAGATCACCCTCTCACAGCCCACTAAACCCCCTACTGGAAGCTCCGAAACAGTGTGTCGCCAAATGCTGTGCGTCCCTGCCAGCTGGAACCGGGCCACGCGATCCACAGCTCAGCTCGTGTGTGTGTGTGTGTGTGTGTGTGTGTGTGTGTGTGTGTGTGTGTGTGTGTGTGTGTGTGTGTGTGTACGTGTGTGTTTGTGGGCAGCTGAATGATCACTTTCATCCCTAAAGAGCCAGCCAATTCATCTCAGACCACCACTGGCCGCAGAAAAACTGACCAATTATCGTTTTTTATTTTTTCCCCCCTTGCCGTCTGTCTTTTTTTTTTTTTTTTTCCGACCAGAGAGCGGTGGGATGTATCGTTTCCCTGACCTCAGCCGTTTGAGGTGGTGTAAATCTCTTAATAACTACACAAGGACACATATAGGGGCTATATTTGGAGGGGCTGCTTCCCCGGGCCGCCCCTGCTCTGGCCTGGAACAGACAGTAGCCACAGTGTCTATGTGGGCGATGGAGCCTGTGAGTGTATATGTGTGTGTGTGTGTGTGTGTGTATGAGTGAGAGAGAGAGAGAAAAATGAGTGAGAACGCAGACCTTCATTCCTTCCATCAGTGTTTAAAGAGAAGGCAGACTGGCCACATGTGAGTGTGAATAAAAAAGATATTACAGAGTTTGTGTCGGCGTGTGTCCACCCATGTTTCTGAGTAACGGCACGGAGCAAACTGGTGGGCCGGTGGGTGGAACTGGACACACACACACACACACACACACAAACACACACAGTCCTTTCCGTTGGTGTCCAACGTCCTTAATGCTCGGGAAAACAAACAACTGGGGAGCAGCAACAGCATAGCAGTCTCATGTCTTTCTCTCTGTCTCTCTCTCTCACAAACACACAAATATAAAATCCAACAGATCTGTTAATCAGTGATTGTGAATAAAACAAAATAGTGCCATTCTGTGCTGCACTTTGGCTTTAGACAGGAGGGATTTTTGAAATTAGTAACTGCCTGCGTTCAGACATCGTGTCTGTGCATCAATGCGCGGCGGCGTGACCTTTGTGCTACTGTATGCAAGTGTGTTGGGGGCTGTCAATGCGAGATATTTCTATACAGTTCGTAAAGACAGGACAGAGGGGAGTTGGTGGGCACAAACAAATGGACAGAGCGGTAAACGAGAGGAAACTTTACCCATGGGTCAGCCTCCGAGGGAAGATATATTGCCCATGGGTCAGTGGAGAGAAAGGACGGGCAAAATCCATATTGGTCCGTCTGCCTTGCCCCCTTTATATAGTGATAAAATATTCAAATCCAGCCATTACTTCACATTAGGCTACTCTGTAGAGATGCCAGGAAGAAAACCACAGAATGTATACATGCCGGTTTGCACACAGTTTTGGTGCATTGATAGTTACATTAAAATCTCTTCCATCCCATTAGAGGCATAGCCCTCATCCGGACTCACGTCTGACATTTAACGTGTGTTCACATGTACAGCATGTGCACATATGTGTGTGTGTGTGTGTGTGTGTGTGTGTGTGTGTGTGTGTGTGTGTGTGTGTGTGTGTGTGTGTGTGTGTGTGTGTGTGTGTGTGTGTGTGTGAACATGTGTATTTGTACATGTCTGTGTCTACATAAAAGGCATGTACAGAGTTTTTTTTCTTTTTTCTTCTTACCATCTCCCTGAACGGGACATCAAAGTGATAAGGGCGCTAAGTGTGTTGGTTAGTTCTTCGTGGTCTGGATAAAAAGACATGCAGCAGATATGCCTCACTTATTCTCACATCCTGCACACACACACACACACACACACACACACACACACACACACACACACTCTCACCTACAAAAGCTGTCTTTCTCTTTCTTTATCCGTTACGTTTAAGACTGATGACTATATGGTCTGGTAGCCTCGTCTGGGTGGTTCCTTCTGACTAAGTGCTGTGTCAGTCAGGCCTGAATGTGTGTGTGCGTGGGTATGTGTGTGTGAAAGAGGGGTGGTTATTGGGGGAAGATCTACTGACTCTTCAGATGTTTTTGTTTTTTCAAAGTAAGGGGGCAAGATAAAGATCACTTAGCTTCAGCAGTTCATAGAAGTGCTTAATGTTACTATTCGTCGTTTATTATCTCGTAGACTTCAGGTTCAGAGAAAACAGCATTCCACGAGCAATTATTTTCAACCACTTATGCTATCGTTATCTGCGGATGACACGGCAGCAGGTGCAGTTTGGGTAACACTTAGTGTCTAGTCCATGTATGTCAAGGTCTGCTAACACTAATAATATTTTTGTGTTTGCAAGCTGAAAACACAGTGACAGTGTCTCTTCCCCTCCCTTATATAATTTCCTCCTGTGTGAGTGTTTGTGAATTACAGTGGAGGATATTGATGAACTTCACAGTCCAAGTAGATTTTACACTGATTACAGTTTAGACAGGCAGAGAGACGTTTTATTGGCAGGACAGTAGAAACTGCCGGGCTTCATCAAGAAATTTGGAAGAGGGAATGGTTTTTCCAATGGGACTCTTATTGTTTTTGCTATTTTTGTTAAAAACGTTGGAAATATAAAAGAGCCATCTTGTTCCATTTTTTTCCTGGTTGTGTAGGTGGTAAATTGGCAAGTCCTTGAATTCTCTCTTACCCGTCCTCCTCATGTCGCTGTTTCAGGGCACAGGGTGAAGATAGAAGACCCCCAGAAGATGCAGTTCTCGGACAGGCTGTCAGAGATCGAGCGCTACCAGCGGTCTATGCGGATAGGCCCAGTGAACAATAATCCCCGCCCCATCCACCAAACCCACCTAAGCACCACACAAGGTGAGGACCACTGAAACATACAACCACATACAGCCAACATCCCAACACTACACTGTAAAGTACGCTCACATTGACCGCCATTACTTAGAAGCAGATTGCTCCTTCAATATAACAAACATATTTGGTTTCATTTGGCCGGAGGGTAAGTAATCCATAACACAAATCTGTTAAACATCAACACAGGACGGTGTGTGCAGTTCACCCAGCGGTAAACTAAGGCAAGAGTGCTTCATGTGCGTTTTCCTCCACGCCGGGCTTTTTAAGTTCTGCTCCACATATCTGGGGCTGTTATGTGTGTTGGCCTTCCGAAGGGGAAGCTTGTGTCTGTTCTGTCCCCGGATGCCCTGCGTTGGTGGGTCCGGGCCCCACAGCGTGCAGGGTTGAGTCTGTGGCCAGGTGGCATGGCGGGTGCTGCCAACCGAGCTTGGCCTGGGCGCTGTAGCTGGCCTCCGCACACACCGCGCGTTACAGCCTCAGGAATTTCACAGCCGCTCGCTACCTTGGCAATCACGTCACTCTCAGACTGGTCGAATGTGTGGGGGTGGGGGGCTGAGACTCAGACTGAGGTGGTGCGATGAAGGGGAGGGGGTTTGTTTCGGTGTGTGTGTGTGTGTGTGTGTGTGTGTGTGTGTGTGTGTGTGTGTGTGTGTGTGTGTGTGTGTGTGTGTGTGTGTGTGTGTGTGTGTGTACAGCTGCGTGGGTGATGCTGGTGTGAGGATGAGTGTTCGCTCTCCGTTATATGTCAGAGCCTCTTTAACAGGATACAGACTTAACACACACACACACACACACACACATACAGTGTGGCCTCCTCTCCCACCCACTCTCCAGTTCTCATGCTAGCTAATGATTGTCATTACCTTTGTATCAGCATGTCGCTGTGTACGGGAGGGCTTGTTTGGGAGCTCTGGGCCGTGTGTGGGTGGACCTCTATCAGTGTGTATCACAGCCGTTCACCAGTGTTTGGCCTTGTGCTCGGCTTAGCCAGCGCTGAGTCACCAGTACGGGCCTATCCAACCGCTGACTGCCAAGAACACAGGATATTTTGCCCCGTTCCCCAATGTCCTTACCGGCGGTTGATATTGATTTTGTTCCCTCGCACTGCCTGTACCGAGGAGAGAACATTTTGGCCATTTTAGAAAAACCCACCGACTGGTTGCGCTGAAAATAAACACTGCGGCGCTGAAACACAATTCAGCCACTGTGATGATAGTTTTCTGATGGGTTTGAGTTTGGCGTGATCTCTGTCGGTTGTCTGCCAATAAAAAGCCCCCTGCAGCTAGGCTTATACTGGGAGATTTAAGTTTCTGAGGGCTCCAATCGGCAGGGAGAGGTGTACAGACTTGGTCCAGACAGCAGACGAAGAGGAGCTCTTTGCTCTGCTCGCGTCTGCCTCGCACGGGATTAGGGCAAGAATTAGAGCGTCAGATGCTTCAAAGGGCTGCAACGTTGCAACACACACACACACACACTCACACACACACACACACACACACACACACACACACACTCACACAGTACGTACACCGTGAGCAGACACAACACCTTAACATTAGTTGGAGCTGTCAGAGACGGTAAAGGCCTTGAGCTTGACGTTACAGCTGCCAGTGACTGGAGGCCGTCTACGAGAAGTGTGTGAGACAGACGAGGGGAAGGGCTGCAGAAACCACACACCTTAATCTGTGGTATTACCATCATGACGGCATACCGCAGGGCAGGAGCGGTAAAATAATTAAATAACAGAGCAGAGGGCCCCTTTCTCCCTCCCACCTCGTCTGTTTGCTGTAGTGAAACGTACGTTGCGGGCGCACATTTGCCCAGTGCGCTCCTCCTTACGTGTAGGAATCGCGCGCAGACAACAACACCACAGTATTACAAGCGAAGCTCAAACACAAATAGACTTGTTGTAATAAATCCCATACAGAGACACAGTGAGGTGTTTACATATCAACAGCACACACGTCTCTGCTTTTGGCAGCCCTGCCAGACGCTGTTGTATTTTGCAGATACTTTAAATCCCGGGGCCTGTTTGTTTGGGAATTGCCGGGTGATAGATCGCCCATCAACACGTTATAATTACATGGATCCTCTGCCTCGCTGTTACAAAAGATGTTTTCCATTATCCGGGGGCTGGAAACTTGCGTTTCTCCCGTTGAAGACAGCTACAAAAAATAAATAAATACAGTGTCATCTCCTCCTAAAGCCTCCCTTGCTTCATATTGTTGTCTGAGCAATGAAATACTGTCTCAGTTTTCTTGTCAACAGGACGCGTCTCCAGACATCTGCTCAATGCTACCCTGGATTATTAAATCTCACAAACACACACACACAGACGATTGCACCATAGGCACATTGAAAATACAAACACACACACACACATACACAATTGTGTGCTAGTGTTGCAAGTTCTCCGCTAGTGCCCCAGACAGACAGGGTAATTAAGAGCTCATTACAGTGCATGCAGTGACAGGAATCCTGCACGCTGGCAGACGCTGCATTCGCTGCTTGTTTTTGTTCTCCTGTGGCCACAGGTAAGCCTGCTAGACATGTGGAATGATTCTCAGCAAGGGGCGGAGGGTGCGCGAGTGTGTGTGTGTGTGTGTGTGTGTGTGTGTGTGTGTGTGTGTGTGTGTGTGTGTGTGTGTGTGTGTGTGTGTGTGTGTGTGTGTGTGTGTGTGTGTGTGTGTGTGTGTGTGTGTGTGTGGTTGAAAAATGCGTGGTTCAACCAGTGCAGTAAAGCAAATCTGACACTCTGACAATCAAGTACTAAATTGTTATTCTGGTTTTCAAAACCTCAAGCGAGGTACATGTGTATGCTATGTGTTTGTGGGTGGCAGTTTTTTTTTCTCCTATTTTTCTTCTTGCTCTCATACAGAGCAGAGTTCGTCCCTTTAACTTCTAACTGTGACATTGCGTTTGTAAACTGATGATAGGAAATTAGATTTTCCTCGAAGCGGAGAACGAATTCCAGTTTTACCTCATTCCGTTTTAAATGCAGACAAAACTCAACAAGCCCCTGGCACAGCCTCTAACAGACAGCCTAGACCAAAGCAGCTCTTTTAACTTAAATTAGTTTTAACGGCGCGGGGGGGGGGGGGGGGGGAATAAGTATCAATTTAATCATCCAAATAAAATAAAAAAATCCTGGCACTTTTGAGGTGGTATCATTTAACATGTTATTGGTTCCAACACCTGTGTGTTCCTCTCTGAAGATGAGTATCAGATACTAGCATAACGTTCCGCCATCAAGTCAAGTGCTCAAGGCTTTGATGAGGGCCCAAAAGTGTGTGTGTGTGTGTGTGTGTGTGTGTGTGTGTGTGTGTGTGTGTGTGTGTGTGTGTGTGTGTGTGTGTGTGTGTGTGTGTGTGTGTGTGTGTGTGTGTGTGTGTGTGTCTGTTTGAATGTGTGACCTATGTGGTGATGTTTTTAAAAAAAAGTCAGTAGAATCTTGACAAAATAATACATGTAATTTTTTTATTTTTTTTTGGAATGTGCTCAGCATTTATCCTGCAGGTCTAATTTAAAAAAAGCAAACTCTTTCTATTAATGACACTTCCATAAATGTTGGTACTTCTGACTTCCTCCTGCACCACTGGCACACATCTGCCGCAGCTGTGCTTTGGCCCTCTTGTCCGGTATGTTCCGGCCGTGGCCTCTGGACTGGACTTAACTTGAGAAAGTCCCGTTTGATGGAGGCCCAGCCCGACGCAGCCGTGCCCCTCCCGCCCCGTCCACAGTGACCACACTGTTTACACCGCATAAACAAGCCGGCCGGCCCCCCCAGGCTCGAGGCGGCACTCTGCTACCGCCGCGGCCGAGGGGCTCACACTAATTCACACATCCAGAATGACATGATCAGCCAATTAGAAGCAAGCGCGAGACAGGAAATTAGCACCGTCAGGTAGCTGTGGTGTGGACTTTAGAGTAGAAGCCGTCACGCTAGTTGGGTTTCATGCTGATTTCTGCCAAACCCGAGCAGGAAGCTGGCCCTCTGAGGCCAATACAACCAAAAAGGAGCAGAAATCTGGATCAGTCCTTTAGACACTCTGTTTTACTTCTGCACTCCACTATTTACATAATATGTCAATGGCCGCCGCGGAGTTTATTTGTTATGGTGCCTAAAAGCTTCACTTGTGGTTACTCTCTTTTTTTGTGACCCCGAGATGAATTATTCAAACTGGAAATGTTTTTGTTCTTCGACCCAAAAAAATAAAATCTTTTGAAGCTGCCTCCTCGGTGAAAAAAAAAGAAAGAAAGAAAGAAAACGAGAAGTGAGAGCGAGTTGTTTTTTACCAGACTCAACTGTTTGTCTAAGTTATAATTTCACATCAGAGTCCGGCTGAGTTTTACATTTCAGCAATTACGGAAACTACATGTGTGCCATGAACAGTCTCTATTGAGTCTGGGGAGAGGGGAAGGGGTGGGAGGACGACCGGCTCTCAAAGAGAACATAGGATTTTTCAGCCCCATGTGTTTGTTTTTGCTCACGTTATAAGTGAGGGCTCAAAAGACATATCAAATGTCCCGCATAGCTGAGCCAAGGCCGTGTTCCTCCCCTCTCTAACACGCTCCCTTTTTTCTCCCTCCTTCCCTCGCTGGCGTCGTTCTCTCTGTCCTGCCTGCTCCTTCACATTCTCTCCCCGTTGCGACGCCTAAGGCCTAAGCGAAACAGGAAGCCAGCACAAGGACCGGCATTCACTGTGTCTCAATGACATGCTTCATCACGGCAGGCGCGTTACATGTCTCAGAGGCGTTGCTGGATCCGGAGTCACGAGGACGGACGCCATTTTGGCTCGAGCGTCCTCCCAACCAGCCCTTTCATCTACACATGCACTTCAAAAGCAGTGTGTGTGTTTATTTGTGTCCTCCCCGGAAAAAATAAACTACGGCTGGCACCCGCCCCGAAAGCTGCTTATTAGTGACGCAGTCACCGCTTCCCCCCCCGCACCTCCCTACTCCTCAGCTCCGCCCAGAGGGGGGGCGGGGCAGTCCTCTTATTAACAGGGGTAATCTGTGCCTCTGGTATTGACGTTGTCTGCCGGCCAATCAAAATATTTGAAGGAAATGTTTATTTTCTTGAGCGAAATCGCACCAGCTGCTTGCAAGCCGTTCTGAATAAGGCCATTTATGTGTAAGAATTTGCCATTGTGAGGTACGGTGCGGGACCTCTCAGTGACTGAGTGCTGATTTGGGTCTTTGCAGAGGAAGTGGAGGAGCTCCAGGGGAAGCACAGATTTTACACATGCTGAGCCCAGTGTGGCTATAGGTGAACAGCCCAGCGCTACACCCCCCACCCCACCCCTCTCTCTCTCTCTCTCTCTCTCTGCTTCTGGCATCCTTCTCCATCCTAATTGCCACTACAGGAGGTTAGGAGTTTACTATATTGCGGTATCTCAAAAAGCGAACGGTGTAGAGTCATAGTGATACCACACGGCTGACTGCTGCGGTCATTAAAAGCAGAGCACCACTGGTTAAAACTGTGCTTATATATATATATATATATATATATATGCAGGTTTTTGTCTTAAACATTGATATGCATTTGAGGAATAAAAGTTTTTAACAATAAGTAACACTGTTCAGAGGCTTGTAGACTGAGACTGCCCGTGTCCACAGAGCTCCGTGCTAGTAGTCTCGTAACAACTGCACCGTCTCAGACCTGAGAGCAAACAGCCCCCCGTTTGTGTGGGCCCTCCTGCGGTGTGGCCGTTGAGTGTGAAGCAGGGTCCCACGCGTTGGGCCAGCAGGTCCGCGAACCTCCTTCGCTTCCTGACAGCTCGGCTGGACAGGCTAGCGAGTGTCCTGCGCTTCACAGGTCTCCGCGGGGCCCCCTCCGGTGTCTCGTCTGAAAGACCCAAAAATATATCTCTCATGCACCCATCAGGCATGTTTTTTTTCCAGGCCTGGTCTCACTCTGGTGAGAAAAAAAACGCCCCCCACCTCTTTCCCAATCCTCACTGCTAAGTCAGCAGAGGCCAACCTGTGACAGGAAGACACATCTCCCAAACCGCCAGATGTCAAGACAGTTTTGACAAGTCTGTCATGGGGAGATGTTTTTGGAATCGTGCTTGAGATTTCTATGGTGCAGGCAGAGACTTCCTCGCCCTGTTCACATATACAACCTCGCACATTTCTCTGGGTTCCACAAAAAGATTTTGCATTCCTGCACAAACTCCACTGACTTATTCCTAATAAGCAGATCCTAGTGCTCACCTATTGTTCATGTTGTGTGTTACACCAGCCCTGTGGCAGGAGCAAATGGACACCCCCGCTCTGAAGACATGCAAGGTGGAGGAGGACCTGAGACCATGGCCAGGTGAGACACTGCAATGCCCTTCTTCCTGACTGTTTTACTTTAGTAAAGCTCAGCTGTCCCAATTTGACGGCAACCTTTAATGTGAATTGCATGTGTGCGAATCTTTTCTTTTTGTGTGTGTCAATGAGAAAGTTGTTTTGAAGGGTGCTCGTTAGTTGCTGAGACGTAATCATCATGCTCGGCCCAATCAAAAAGCAGCGTTGAGGGGTGAGGTCACCAGCAGGCAATGGCCTTAATTACCAAGTGCGAGCAAACAGGCTCGAAAAATACAGAGGAGATAATTGAGGCTCTGTGGACTGCCAAAGTGTTCACACCTTTCAAATGGTACACTTGAAGAACAAACTGAAGACTTCCAAACTAATTTATTCCAATTAGACATTCCGTCAGCCCTTTAAATGGAAACAAACAATGCTGAAGAGGAGAAGCGGGAAAGACAGGCATAACACAGGGCGTGCCATTTGGTGTGACAATTTTTGCAGTCTGTTTCATTTCGCCCGTAGGGCCGTACTACACCCCAGAACATTCCTAAAATGCCACCACCCTGCTTTTTTCTTCTTCTTCTTCTTCCTTCTCTCCCGTTCCCTATTTCTTTCATTTGTTTCTTGGCGATTTGGATCCTTGCTGCCCACTCAGTCTGTCCCCTACCTAGAGACCACCACACCACACCACACCAGACGTGCTGAGTCATCCGCTCACGCTGTTATGAGGACACACATTCAGACGCATACACATAGTGAAAGAATAAAAAAAAAAACGTTTCGATTTAGATAAGCTTTCTTTTCTACCGTTCAGCAAAAGATAACAGGAACCCTGAAGCAGAGTATTGAAGCATGGGAATTACATATTTACATGTGTTACTGCTTGTGCGAGTCATTTTCTAAGAGATTCACTGCAGAGCAGACGTTCACGATGGGATAGTAAAAGCACATGTTTGAGGCCTAAATCCGGAAGTGCCAGGACGTAAAGAAAACGTGACAGAGATGTAGTAAAGTGTTATAAATGATGATGCTACTTGTATTCAAATGCCTTTATCCTTACAATAACAGTACACACAGTCTAGGGTCAGCAAAACACACATTGCCTCAGCCGCTTTACAAGGAAGTATCATATCTCTCATAGGAAAGAATTTACTTAACAAACAAATATATTAATCACGCCACCTCGTTTGTCGACGCATTAGGGAAAATCTCAGGTTTCTTTTTGTAATCACAATCTTCCTTCACCCTTTGCTTGTATTGCAAGTCACAAGTCGGCGACATGCAAAATCCTCGGTGCTCACATGATAAAAGTGCCGAACGTGGATGAGGCTTTTGGGGCTGTTGACCATGGTGCCACATTACAGAGGTGATTATCATTTGCATCCGACATGATGCTCCGGCCCCAAAGCCTCTGTGCTTAGATAAACACCTGGAGATCATTTGTGTTCATTTGGATCTCCTATTCTTTGGCCCCGCGCTGCAGCTCTACCTTGGCACCGCGTTGCCTCGCCATCATCACCCTGTTATCAACAATAATTGCATTGCTCATCCTCATGGCATCCAGCATTTAAAACCACCCAAACCAGTCCGTAAATCAAAGAGTAGCTCTCCAGTTTGAAGAGGAGCTGCCGTTCTACTTTGCGGTCGTATGAGAAAAAAACAATCTCGGTGCACAGTGTGCGTAGCTGGACGGGCCTCTCTCGTTTCCCTCCCCTCATTTGCCTGGGACACCATTCCCTGGGCGCTGGCCGTCACAGTTTGCATCAAGCCTGAGTAAACATTTCACAGGTGAGCGCCTGTATTTGCATCTCCCCATCGCCAGGTCCACCACATGCAGACACACACACACACACACACACACACACACACACACACACACACACACACACACACACACACACACACACACACACACACACACACACACACACACACACACCACGCAATTTTACGCACACAGACACGACCGCCTCATACTTGCCCTTATGTTAACAACCAAAATCAGTTTCTCCCGTATGCAAATGAGGCAAACCTCCGGTCGCATCTGGGTTACACGCTTGACTGTGGACTAGTGGACTTCTTGAACTGAGCAGAAAAAGGGAGGAGGACGACTCCACCCTTGGTGTTTGCAGAATTAAAATAAGTGCGTGGCGCTGTGCTCGAGAGCTAGAGGAGGAAAGGGAAGCGCTGGAACACTATGTTCTCTATAAAAGCCCCGATTCCAAGCTTCCCCGCTACGTAGACTGGGAACATCACAGACGGCGGACTGTGCCAGCTAGCCCTCTGGGGTCCATCCCCTCTCCTGTCCCTGCAATTTAGTCAACACGTTTCAGATGAGCCTAATGGAGATCATGTGTGGTTTCAGGGCCGCAGAGGTTACAGGCAGCTACTACCAGGCTCAGTTAGGAAGACCCTCTCTGCCAAAGATACACCACTGTTACCACAGCCACAACAGCGAGGCCTGTACTTATACTGGGTGGGGGAGGGTGGGGACGCAGTAAGGTATGCAACATGGTTAAGTGAGAGGAAAAGCAGACTGCAAAAACTTTGCTTCTCAATTACAAAACAGTTTGCTCAGCCCTCTCCTCCAGAGGGAGCTACCGTACTGGAGAGGGTTTTTAAGGTGGCAGGCAGGCACCTCCTGGCGCAGAGCCAGCTGCTTGATGCTGCACAAGCCCATTAAGGTGTTGTGATAAGTGTCCAGTCCAGTTTCCCCTGACAGAACACAGGAGTCGGTCCCCACCGCAGTTTAGCCAACATGTTTCCACCGCCTCCAATTAAATGGAGATGATGAGCGGGGCGGGCAGCAGCAGAAGCCAGAGCCATCAAGTCCCCACGCCACACATCCCCCCCCTCCCCAAGCTTCACCCTGAAGCCTAAATTTAGCACAGACATAGAGAGATGAAGGGACAGAGAGAGAGAGAGAGAGAGAGAGAGAGAGCGAGCAAGGGAGTCCGGTAGGAATTAGTGGGCCGACTCCACTTCACCCGAATCAACAGCAGCTGAAGGCTCGGATTTTCCTCGCGTGAAATCAGATATGGAGCCCGACTCCGGTGCCTGGTAGACTCTGGAAAAAGAAACAGCCCCCCCACCACCACCACCAAACTCCCTCATCCCCAAAAGAAGGGGAAATTCAACTGCAGAAGTGTGTTGCAAAAAAAAAAAAAAAGTATAGCAGGGGCTATGGAAATTGCAAAGGAACAGATTTTTTTTTTTTTTTACAGCTGAAAATGGACCCAGTTCTCCAGACATAGGGAAAAGACATTTCAACGAGACTGTGGCACGCAAGTTTGGCATTCTCCCCCCTCAGGGCTATGGCGTGCAAGCGCTTGCTTTTTCACAAATACAAGCTCTCTTTTCTCTGCCATCCAAATCCACATTTTACACTTGCAGTCATGTGGGCGCATCAAACCCATGAATGCCACACGCGAAGAAACAAATGACCATGGACGTAGGTGTGTGTGTCTGTGTGTGTTTGTGAGAGTGTGGTTACAAGCAGCAGGTGAGGAAGGAGCGCGTGTGTGCTGACATTAGGTATGAGGAACTCTGTCTCGTCATTGTATAACCAGGTAAATGGCGTTTAAAGTACAAGGGTGTTCAGGCCTGGCCGTTGCCAGCTCACCTTCTTCAAAAATAACTTGAGTGTCATGAGCACAAAGACAACATGTCAAACTTTTCATGCAAGACTTCATTTTTTACACCATTCAGTGCATCAGTGGAAGTAGGAACAATAGATGGAGAAACATTGCATGAACTGATGCGTTGCATAATACAGCAAAAATGGACGTCCTACACGACGGCAGAACTGTGAATGGGTTCATATGAGTTATGAGTTAAGGAACTAAGTTGGTGACAGTAGTCGCCCCAAATTTTAGAGAACCAAACTGCATAGTCAAACCCTCCTTTCTTTTTCCCCACTTTTGTTAGCTCAGTAAATTAGAAAGTGTGCAGGGAAATTGAAGTCCGAACAGCTGGGTTCACAGTGCTCTGTTACCTGTGAGATTACACTTAGCAGTTAACTCTGACAGCTCTTGGACTGTGATACCCATTAGCTAAGAGGATATTCATACAGAAACACACTCTGGTTTTCTTTCTCTTTGTGTCTATTCCTTTGTGTTTTTTCTTTTCCCCCTCTCCTTGTCTCCATGACTGTCTTTGATTGTGACCGTCTGCCTCTAACTATGATTTATGAGTTGCACATCAGCCCAACAAGGCATCGGTGTTTATAGAAAACACCCCACAGCACCGACAATGCCTCTTTTCATTGCTCAGAGAGAGACGGAATAACGTACATTGCTCTCCGTTTGAAGGAGAGGTTGGAGGGATGTGGCGAGGTGGGGGGGGGGGGGTGCTGTTCATAACTTCAGTCTTGTGCACGGGGCTGTGGGATGATGTGCTGTCAGTGCTTGATGACTGTTATTAAGCAAAAAAATGTCTCAGTTCATTACTTTGAGCAAACGTTTCCAAGGACAGACGTATCGCTGGAAATCCGAGCTCGGAATTGGGGGTTTGGAGAGATTTGCCGTTCTGGAGATGGGGCGGGGGCGTTTTTTTTATAATAGAAATAGAAATTGAGAAATCTCTGAGCCCCTTGTTTCATAATCACAGCAGCAGTTTTCATTCATGGCTGAATATCAGTTGATTATTTCCAACCTTTTGTTTCTTTCTCTCTGCCAACAGGGACTACAGACATCTTCAACCAGAGGACCACCTTCCCGTCTCTGTCGCCGCTGACTGACCCTCGCTTCTCAGACCCCCGCATGCACTACCCGGGGGCCTTCCCCTACTCCTCCAACACCTCCAGCAGCGGCATCAGCGGCCTCAGCATGTCGGCCTCTTCTAGATACCACACCTATCTGCCGCCACCCTACTCAAACAACCAAAGCCAGAACTTCCAGTCCAACTCCTACCTGTACTATGGCACGGGCTCTGGATCCTACCAGTTCTCCATGGTGGCGCCGGGGAACACCGGGGGCGAGCGCTCCCCACCCGCCTGCTGTCCTGCTCGGGGGCCACGGGCGCCGGCGGGACCAACAGCCTGATGAACCCGGGCCTGAACAACCAGAGCGAGGGCGTTGAGGCCGACGGCAGCCACAGCAACTCCCCCACCGCCATGAGCGCCTCGGGCCGCCTGGATGAGTCCGTCTGGAGGCCTTACTGACTGACGGACGGCTAGACAATCTGAGGGGGCAGAAGAGGTGAGGGAGGAAAAAGTAAAGAGGATGAGGAACAAAAAAAACATGAACACTGAAAGCCAAAAAAAGAAGCAAAAAAAATATATAGAAATGCTGCATGTTTGTCTTTTTATTTCTCCAGCACTCGCTTTAAAGACTTTCTCTGTTTTACCAACTCGCTCAAGACTTCCATGTATTTTGTACATTTTGAGAAAACTCCTGCACTGTGCTAAAACATGTACTCTTAAAATAAATAAAAAAAAGGACTATAAAAGCCATAGAAGTTGAGAAGATGTTCAGCTGAAAACTGTAAATAGATGTGCGGGTAAAACCAGAGAAGCCATAGACATGTTTCAGGATCATTTGTCTGAGGTAAACAGGTACTCAGTAAAAGACAAAAGAACAAAAGACGATGGCGGTATGATCAATCAGTACAGCTGATGACCTGGAAAACCACAGCAGACTTTCATCAAACAGACTGTTCGGACTGATCTAACTCGAAGTGTGATCTGAGGTCTGCTACCCCGAGTGACTCCGACATGCTTCGAGGGCTCGGCTGCTCTGCTGTAGCACTCGGCCCTTTTTAAGCTTTAATTTCTTTAAGAGTTGAATATTGTGTCAGTTGTGAAAACAATCCTCAGTTGCATCCAGGGCATGTTTCGTGTGCTCACGGCACGTATGCAGGTACCTTCATTGCCTAATTTATTATCCAAATGGACACATTAGCCTTTGGTGCTACGGTGTGCAGTGGATGTTTCAACGAGATAGCCGCATCTTTAAGAGAAGAGCATTTTGATGTGTCAGGACTCACATGTTTAAGAACTAATGAATTCTCCTCTGCGGTGTCATCAGTGTGTCGAGTTTCAACAGGACAATGGCTGAAATTTTGAGGAATGTAAAAGGCTAACACAGAGGGGTATTTATTGGTTTCTTTTTTTTTTCTAGAGGAAAAGTTCAGCCCTGTTGTGTCTACTCTTTTACTTTTTCCTTACATTTCTGATCCAAGCCCTTTTCTGAAAAAAAAAAAATAAGGTTCTAGTCTGGTATTTGTGGACTGGATGACACGGTTTACTTTTGATATTTATTTGAGCCAAATTATGAGGAAATGTGCGCATATACCCAATATCCTTAAGCATTTCTCTCTACCTTTCCTTTTTTTTATAAATATATATATACAGTACATATGCCTTATTTTGTTGTTAAGTATAAATTTGGAATTTGTGTAATATATTGCTACTAAATTATAAAAAAAAAAAACCTTTAATGTAATTATTTTGTCTTCCAATGTAGCTTTGATGCACTAAAAACCTTTATTCCTTATGAACCACGCCCAACAGATTCTGTTAGTGAGATGGTGTATCTAGAGCCGTAATCCTTTAAACAATTTCCTAATTGCCTTCCTGCGCTAAATAAGCAATTCGCTTAATTTTTTGCACTATGTTTGAATTTTCATTTCTCTTTTTTTTTTTTTTTTGGTTATGTATTTACAAATATCTGAAACTCTGCCGAACTAAAATATTCCTTCACTTGATCCGCTGATCACCCTTTAAGTGTCCTTTAAACAAATCCTTCGCCAAGTAATTAATGATGTCACGATTAGACACACACACACACACACACACACATTCCTGCACCACAGGTGTGTGTGCACATTCCCCCCAGTCCGGAGGGCCTTTCCCCTGCAGTTACACATGTGATCCCTCTATCCCTGGAGGAGGGAGAGTGTGAGGATGAAGGGATAGGAGAGGTGGGGTCAGAGTGGTATCTTCTTACCAGCTCCAAGGGCAGTTATGCAAAAAAAAAGAAAAACGTCCCTTGTTGTGCACGGGTCCCTTTGTTCTGTAAAGTCAGCGAGCGCTTTGAAGCCTTTATGGCCCCCATTCTCTCTTTTCTGGTCTAATTTACTGATCAGCGGTGCCAGGGGCTCATGGCTCTGCCAATAATTCATACGCCTGCACGGATCTTTTGGTTAAGAGCTGATGTGAAGGCATTTATTATCAGGTGTCTAATATCTACTAGAAAAAGTCTTCCACAAGGGGAAAGCATCCATGACTCGGAAAGAGTAAGTTGCTACAAAAGTGAGATTTAATTTCTAAGTGAATAGTGATCCAAAGAGGCTTGTATTTGCAGCTCAGGTAAAAAAGAAAAAAGTGTTTTGTAGATTCTCACATAAAGACCCTCGGCCTTATTCCTCTTTATTTTTAAACCATCAGTAACATCGTCTCATTCCTATCTCCCTTTGATTTAGAGTACCAGAATGTTTCCCTGCTCCCTCCTCCTGGGGTCTTTATACAGTAGGGGGAATGTCTTTATTATGGGCAAAGAAAATCATGCAGCTAGAGAAACCACATGTGTACCTTGTAATACTTGTGTGGTTCCTTAAAAACAAAACCAAAAACACAAATATCTTCACAACTGCCTGTAATACTGTCAGGATGATGGGAAAGAGGTGTGGCAAAACGGCGTCTTGATTGATCTCCAATATCTTTCTTTATGCAAAACTAGGACGCCAAAATGTACAAGTGAGGTGTATTTCATTGTTATTGGATTAAAGAGCACAATGTAATGTTTTTCTCCATTGTTTTCTTTTTTCTAGATGCCCCCCTTTTCCTCTTTCATATACCAACATGTTAATTCATCTCCTTTCATTTCTTTTTAAGCTCAAAGCATGTACATCTGAAACTGATATGTTAATTTAAGAATCTCATCTATGTATGTAATGGCATCGTTTATGCTTCCATATTGAGTGCTTGTAAAGTTTGCGGATAATGTAGTTTTTAATCATTTTAATTAAAAAAAAACATGTGTCTCACTTTTGTCCTCACAGCTGCTGTTTATTTAATAAAAGTGACTTTGAAAAGAAAACCTTTGTTAAAAGGAACTCCAGGAGAGAGTTATGACAACACATCATATTTCTTTCAGCTTTAAAAAGGCTCCGTCTTGAGAAAAATCCCACCCACATAAGAATAAGTTCAGCATTTATTGCCAAATTCTTCAACATTATTCGCTTTGCTGTAAAAACTATTGCTTACCATAACAGTTCTCTTATTTTGAAACTCAATGCTCAAAAGTCTGGATTGTGAAGTCTTTTACGGTTCAAAAGGAGTAGAGGTGTTGAGAGTGAAATCATTAAACATGGAGGCACAGGGTATAATTCATTCCCAGAATCCCAGAGACCATCACATCAGCTGACAAACGAGCAGGAAAAAAAACGCCATAAACATCCGTGGGACCCAAATTCATGCCAGCACATTCTGATCCCAAAAAATGAGTTTTTCTAACTTCATCTTTAGCCTCATACAGTACATGCCATACGTGCCACTGCCTCCATCTCGTACCGCTGGCAGTTCATTGGCAGTTTGTTCCCAATAACCCCCCCTTTTAATAATTATCCTCTTCTCTCCCATTAGGGAGACTCTCCCTTGGCAATTACCCACACTTCTCAGGGGTTTAAAAATGCCTGGGCTGTCAGCGCGGTGGTACCCAGAGCGTAAATAAAGCGCGGCTCAGGAATCCAACACCGCCCTGGCAGCCTCCGTGTTTGCGCACGTCGGCGAGTTGTCACTTGTTTGAAACAATACAGGAGAAGATTGGAATGTCGTCCGTCTTTTTTACCGGCTATGCCGTTGTTAATTTTATGCGGCGCTGATGGCATCTGTTTGTCCCATTTGAGGCCGGGCCACAAGATTACAACACTCGAGATGCTACCTTGCGGGGTGGTCTGATTTCAGATGTCTCATGTGGTTAACCGGAAAAACAATACCCACAATTCCTCCCTCTTAAACTAATGCCACCTGTTGATGTACCATAAAAGGGCTTTCACTTCTGAACGCTTTGTTTTTCCTTCTTCAAATTAGTCACTCTTTTATTCTCCCTCTTTATCCTCTCCTGTAGTGCATCTATACTCGTTCCTCATCTCTTTTATCTTTTCTCATTCAACTCTATCCTTTCTTTTCCTTCTGTATGGCTTCGGCTGTGTCTGCCGTCGGGCCTTCTATGGGGGCAGTGTTGGCAGAACAACAAAGCCTCGGGACGCACACACACGCAGCCTTGATACACACTGTATTCAATTAACTCAGCACACTCAAAGCATTTCCACACACGCACAAGACACTCACACGCACAATCCCCTGCTGACAGATCTCACACCAGCCTCCACCCAGACAGCCTGAGCTCCACTTCACAGTGCGAGCGTACGACAGATCTGCACCGGCTTAAAACATTCCCGACTATTTCTTCCAGGTCTCATCACAAGAGTTGCTCTCCCCAACTGATCCCCCCACCGCTCAGGGAGCACAAAGAGAAGATGATAAGCTTTCAATTAGGCCGGGCTCAGGGGAATTTTCCAGCTGTCTTCACACACTCTGTGAGACCCGAGTCTCCCGTCCACATGTGGGGAGCAGAGGAGCTCTCATCTGGCTCCGTCTTTGTCATGGACGTGCATGAGCCATCCCTTTTTTTTTTTTTTTTTTTTTTTTTCATCTTCTCTCTGTTCCCCGCTATGCTGTTCTTCTTCCGAAAACTGTAACTCCACAGGAAAGAGGTGAAGCGCTTTCCTGGACGAGGCTGCTTGTCTGGATGCAATTGTAGTCAAAGGCATGATGAATTGGTTTACAAGACGACGGAGAAAATTGATTTTTAAGTGGATGAAACATAAAGAGAACTGGGGGCATGATTGTGGACGTCACAGGAACGAGCAAAAAAAAACAATGAGAATCATTGAGGAAAAAAAACATACTTTGGCAAGTCAATCATGTGTTCTGGAGAACAGCACAGTGTTTTGATTTTTCTTGAAACAAAATCGAGCCTTGTCCCCGACACCACTTTATCTTCAATTAATCAGAAAGATGAGATTAAAGCCCTATTTATAAATTCAAATGAGAGACAGACGGGAAGAGATGCAGGGGACGGAGAAAAACAGACAGAGAGGGAGTGTTTTGGAAAGAGCACAGAATTGTTAAAAACCCCTCTCATTTCTCATGAACACAGTATCCCGTGTCGCTTCTGCGGTACCTGCATACGAAACCCATTAGGGCCTCCTCTGCAGCCGCTGACCTCTCCTCCCCCGAACCCGTGAGAAGGAGCGGGCTAGAACCGGCTTGGTTTGGGTGCCTGGTACACGACCAAAAGTCTATTTTCTAACCGGACTGGTGGTGGGAACACAGGCTGCCTTCCAAAATCAGGGTTCCCACAGATTGGCCGAGAAACACAGGGGCCAGGGGCTAAGAAACCGCCAGAGCTGTGATGCAATCGTTCTCACACTGATGACTAGTGCTGCCTGGCTGAACTGGAGCGGCATGTGGAGGGAGAGACTAGGAAAGAAAAGAGAGAAAGAGGGTTCTCCTAGTTCAGAGGGATCCCAGTGAAGGTAGTTTCTCATCCATGCCGGGTCTACAGAGACCGCTCCGTGTTACGACACAGCAGGCGGTCCAAGTTCCCACAGTGGAGAACCTCTCCATGGGGCCAGGACTCCGTTCCCGCTCGGACCCAGAGGATCACTGAAATTACATTACATTACATTACAGTCATTTAGCAGACGCTTTTATCCAAAGCGACTTACAGGAAGTGTATTCAACATAGGTATTCAAGAGAACTACTAGTCACCAGAAGTCATAAGTGCATCTCCTTTCTTAAACAAGCATCTTAAAGCATAAACCAGAGCAAAAGTATAGTGCAGAGGCAAATTACTACGAAAACAATAATTGCAACAGACTAATACGAATATAATAAGTGCTACAAACTACTACGAATAGGATAAGTGCAGTAAACGAATATGAATTCAATAAGTGCAGCGAACTGATACGAATACAGTGAGTGCAACAACTAATACGAATGCAATAAGTGCTGAAATGACGCTTACAAGAGACGCACTTGCAGAAACAGTCTTACTATCGGGTCACTCAAGAGCGCTGCCTCCATAAGTTTAAGGTCAACAATGTGTGTGAGACTGAGCTGCTGCAGGCTCCTAAAAGATAAAATGTCATATGATGTGAAAAGGGCAAACACATAATGAGTGTACATTTAGGAAGCAAGATTAAAAGAGCTGAAACAATTGGTCAATTAATTGATAGTCGATCGACAGAAAATAACTAGTATAATAAATGATTAATTGCCAAAATATTTAGTTATCTGAAAGAAGATACATAATGAAAATAAATACAAATATTAATTAAAGAAAAATATATACATATATATTCAAAATTCAACACGTAACATACTGTTTTCTTGAAAACAGTGAACTGTCTGCTGTACCTTTATCTATTTCAATACATTTCTTACTGTAGGGCAAATCTATGCATCAAAATATATAAGAAACTGATTTCTATTGGACCAATTCTTTCTTATTTGTCCATCCCATCCTGTTATTTTGGAAATGATTACAATTAAGATTTTCAGACTATGTAGCTTGGACAAAGTTTTTATTATCATTATTATTATGCAGCAAAGAACCGCCCTAATACTGTGGAGAAGTTGAAGTCGACGCTCTAAGCATTCTTCTGCTGAACTTTAGAGCTGGCTGAGTCATCCTTCCCCACTCATCTCGTCATAGGAAACCAAGACATGTAAATGAGTCAAAAGAAGACCTTAATACTTTTATTCGCAGAAACCCAGCAGACCACAGCATGATGGACCTGCGGCCCAGACCATGGTTAGAGGGTATTCTGGCTTCGACCACGGCAGCTAACTTTCATTTAGATGCTCTGACGGCTTGTTGTTGCGTAATGACCACAGCTTGCTGTGTCTAACCAATCTGGCCTTAATTTGATTAGAAAGTTAGGGAATGAAAGAACATTTGATATTTGAGGATAATAGCTCGTAGTGTTTTAGGAATCTTCTTTGACGGACATAATGAAATGACACGCTTTTCAAAGTCTGATTTAGTCATTGCATCTGCACTTTACCAGTGAACCAAAATATGTTTTTTTACTAAGAGAGTAGGGCAGCTTCCCAGAAACAATGCTAGTTGTTTCCCATACAGATTCATGAGAATTGACACAATCTTTTTTTTTTTTTCCTGTCCTCTTTTTCTCACAGAGAAAATCTGAATAACGATCTCTACATGCGAACACTGCTTCCTCTATAAAACAGGAAATTAACACACACACGCACACACACACACACACACACACACACACACACACACACACACACACACACACACACACACACACACACACACACACACACACACACACACACACACACATAGAGAGCGCACAAACACCACACACTGTAGCTCTTTGCCAGGCTCTCCCCCATCACGTTGGGTTCCTGAGTGGGGGTGGGGTGGTTTGGGGGGGCAAGAAGGCGAGAAGGGGAAACAGAGATCCCTGTGGACCAGGTCTCTGTTCACTTCCTGCTCAAGCAGGGGAACATGCGAAATAGGCTGTTCACATACACACTTTCTATCTTTCTATCTCCCTTCCTTTTTTTTTTTTTTTTTTACATCCATCTACGCAAGTGGTGAGTAAGCTGAGGATGATTGCTCAAGTCTGTTTTGGATCACGTGGGAACGAGAACGGTCACTGACAGCTTGCATCGTCCTTTTTCTTTCTTTTTCCCACTCTCTACTTTTGAAAGCAGCAAAGTCGTTTGTCGCCAAGTTCTGCGTCTGTCCGACTGACCCACCATCTAGATGACTCATACGCTTTCTCCAGTTATGGCTCATGAGGCTTTAAAGAAACCAGTGAAAACCTCTGAAGCGCCACAGACCTACAGCCTCCTCTGAGCAATAAACTGTTAGAGTGACAACATTAACAACATCTTTTCCCTGCTGCTCTCAAGTGTCACCAAACACAAGAACTTTGCAAAAATGTGTCTGTCATCGTCTTTCTTATATCATAAGTCATTTTGTAACAGTTTCATTGCTGTTGCCATTTTGGCACTTTGAGCGTCAACATTGGCGTCAAGACAATCGAAGCCAAAACTGAATAAATCACGATACTGCTGACACCCACTAAAGTGTCAGCCATTGTTATTGTTAGACAGGTGAGGTGACTGAATGCATTGCTTTAGTGTTTCTGTCTACAGACTGCACTGTGTGTGTGTGTGTGTGTGTGTGTGTGTGTGTGTGTGTGTGTGTGTGCGGCGGTATTACACACCCCCGCGTCTGCAGCCCCACAGGCCTCTAGCTAACCAGTTCCCATGGTTCCACGGTTCCACTATAGTGACTGTGGAGTTCCTCGGGGGACACCTCCCACTCACTGGTTTGTTTTCATCCTTAATGGGAGCTCATCTTACTCTCTTTACGGTGTGTGCGTGTGAAGTAAACAGTTTGTGCGTGTGGTTTTCTTTTCTTCTCTGTGCATGCACCTGCAGGGACAAAGGCATATCATCAGGTGTGAGTGTGAGTGTGTGTATATGTGTGTGCGTGAGTTTACACTCATCCATGCAGCAAAAAATGTGTGTTGATCTACAGACACCAGACACCTTGATTTCTCCTCCGTTTGTTGTTGCCCATGAGGCAGAGAGGACGATGAAGTAAGACAAGTATCTTTTGAGTGTCTGGAGACGTCTGTTGGGGAGCATTCATATTTAGGAATAATTGCTTTTAAGTGCTGAAATGTAACAGCCAAATGGCCCGTGGAACAAAGAGGGCTTGTGGGGGAGATGGAAAATGAAGCATTTACATCCAGGGCCTAGTAATGAGGGGGTTTTCCTGAGAGATGACAGCGAGGAGGAAGATCAGAGAGAGAGGTAAAACAGATAGAATACATCAGATCAAGGGGGTTGGAAACTACAACGCTGATCCCAGACAAGCTTTTTGGCTGTAAAAATGGCCCCCAGACTGTGACACACTCTGGCCAAAGGATCATGTGTGTGCATACCAAAACTTGATTTTCCCCCCAGTTTGAAGCCTGCAGGTGTTTGTGCTTCATGAGAGGCCCTCTACTGAACCTCAGCAGGGTCTGCAGCAGCAGAGCCAGCCAAGGAGGATTCTGGGACTCTGGGACGTCTTGGCGTGTTCAGCCACATTATGAAGTGCGGCCCACTCTGGCAGGCCAATCTCAGCAGGGCACGGTAGAACTGAACATAAACACAGTCAGTCTTTAAAAACCATCCATCAAACAGGTCCACCAGAGGAGCAAAACCCATCAATCTCACTCACTGAGACGGACACTGAAACGTATTACTGAGGAAGGCCAAAGGAATTAAGGTAGTGTTTTGGTAGACGTTTAGTTGGTAATGTGTACGACTGCCTCTAAATGCATCATCTAGGTAAAGAAATATATATTGCTTACTCACTTAATCAAACAATCCATTTCTCCTCGTGTTTTCAGAGTGAGAGTGACATTTTACTCTGAACTACGGTCACCATGTATTTTGCCAGAGAGCGGCATTGCAGTTTTCTTTTTGTGGTTTTTGGAAAATGCCCCCACTTTTCCGGCCCTGCTCCAATTTTCTTTAAATACAACCGTAATTGGTTTGATTTCCTACCTCCGGCCTGGCGAGGAAGGGGGTGGGGGTGGGGGGTGCAGGGGATAACGAGCAGTGGTGGGAGCTAGTGAGGGCCAGGCGAAAGGGGGACCGAGCCCACAGCGGGTGATCTGCATGCTTGGGTGGTAAAACAGTTTGGACCTCAGCGCCAGCACTGCTATTCCACCGTTTAAAGGCTGTTTATGGGCAGACCCTGGAAGCCCATCAGTGGAAACAGACATAAATCAGCGCAGAAAGGCTCACCAGCACACCCAACCACACAATATTCAGAAATGTAGCTTCTAATACCTGAATGTGCCTGAGTCATGAGCTTAACTCATCATAACTCTTCACCCCCCCACGAGAGTTTCTCCTTTTGTCTCACACCCTGCCAACAAATCTTGCGACATTATCACAAAGGCATTCCAGGCTCCAAATCAAAACCAGTCTCCTACAAAAAGCCTTTTCTTTGTGATGTCTCTCAGGCAGACAGAGAGGAGTGTGAGTGTGCTGCTCATCAAGCAGGCGTGAGTAATCAAAAGGGAAACAAGACGTAGCGTCTGTGAGAGGCTGAACGGGGCCCTACTGATCAGCAGCCAGCTCATTGTTCTGGCCCTCGATTGTTTCCTGCTTGGTTGACAGACCTGAGAGCAGCCAGCCAAAAAGAAGGGCAGTCTAGATCTGCTCGGAGTTATTCCTCAGGTGGCACTACATGGTCGACCCTGTAATATTGCTGCCAACAAATGCACAGTTATAAGGATAGTACATATATAGATTAAAAGTAGGTGACATTCAGTGTATTATTGCATAACGTCAAATTGGATCTAGTCTACCAAGCAACTGAGATTGAAATCTGCAGATTTTTTGGGGGAAACTGGATCCACACATTGAAAAGTCTCAGTCGTGAGTAGAGGAGGTGTTGATTTTTTTACTGTAGCCAGCGGCAACGCAGAGCCGACCTGTTACGGCGAGTTCATGGCCAAACACAGCTTGTTAATATAGGATGGAGAGACAGTAGGGGAGTTTGTCTTCTTTATGATGGCTGGAAATAAAAACAGACACACTTCCAAGCAAAGCAAGATTCAGGGGTATGTGGGCAGCGGAAACGGACCCAGGAGGCTTCCGTAGCGCTGGTGCAGAGAGAACACAGGGACTCTTCCAAAAAAAGTGGCACAAGTGCACGCACGCACGCACGCACACACACAACGTGATGCCTTCCCGGCAAAGGGACAGTCATCTTGGCGGAAAAACACGGTAAGCGATGCATTAAAGCCTCGGACTTTGAGGGATTGCAGGGACACAGTAAAGACAGGCAGACCAGGGGGAAACACACCACACGATATCCAGAAAGCAAAAGAAGCTAAATACACACACAGGCCGGTGAAAAAGAATCAAACCAACGTGATCCCAGTTCATGTATGAAATTCAGTTTGAGAAGTAAGTGTATACGTGCATGTGTTTGAGCATATCCTGGCATGTGTGTCAACCCATGCTCATATTAGATATGTGCAGCCTCTCTACATATCAAAACGCCAGCCATCAAAGCCAAACCTACCCCGTAATTATAGGGAGTAGAAACAGTGTGGGCCACAGCGCCGTTCTCTGCAAAAGAGAGGGACCTTGCTCCTAATAAACAACTTTTATAAAAACAAGATGGTTTTAGGAGCAGAACAGAAAACAGCTCAACAACAAAAAGAAAATCCCCCAAAAACCCAACAATCGCTGCCTTTCATGCCGCTTTAGGCCTGCGGCTCTGTTGCCATACAACACCAAACAAATGCACTTCTAACCCCATTCCTACCGAGACCCTCTCCCATTTAGCAAACCATGGGTCTCTCCTCGTTAAGTGAACCGTACGAACGTTCACAGCTCCTGGCACTTCCTCACATGTCTGTCAGTGTGAGACGGGACTTTTACTGCACACAAAGTCCAGGGACGCCGCGAGTTTACGGGGTGAGTGAGCCGCGGCTTTCACTGCTCAATCGAGACAAATACCCAAAAGACCAAAAGCTAATCCGGCTCGGTGGCTTACCAAAAAGTAGCGAAGCCAAAGGAACGCTCGATAATGACGCCAGTAAAATCAGCCCTTTTTTTTGGCCTCGCGATCTCGACTTGTGCGTTCCTGATGATCTGACAGGCTGGAGAGGTAACACGGACTGTCTTATTAAAGCTTAAAGCATTCTGACAGAGCCTTTTGTTACTGACTTAAACCACGCTGCCTGCAACGACCTAATGGAAGTCTAAAAGCCATTAGGCCTGGGCTTAGCCAACACAAACCATGCATGCAGGCTATGAAGGAGCAGCTTAGGGCAATCAATATATCCCTCCTCCTCCTCCTCCTCCTCCTCCTCCTTCAGTGTTAAAGCTAAATGTCACAGCAATCCTCTATGGCTGCTGGCGAGTAAAGGAGACACTTAGGTTTAGATCAGAGAGTAACCAGAGGACGGAGGGCCGGCACCTGCAGCGTGGGCGCAAACATCCATTAACGTCGGCTGCCTGGAAGTTAATTGCCTTCCGCCAGAGGCTTCTCTGCTCACTTCTTTCTACTGTACTCTCTATCATCTTGGTTGTACTGGAACTGTTTTAAGGCATCACAGACAGGACAAAAGCCAAAAACTAAAACAGAGAGGAGCGTTATTGTCAGTAGCGTCACGTGAGCGTAGCCTGTTGTCATTTTTACCATGGCGACGCGGGCGGGGAGGAGCCTTTCGGGGCGTTTCTCTTTAACGATGCCTGGCCTCCGCAATGGCTGGCATGAAAAGAAAGCAAGTGAGCTGGAGACGGATGGCAGAACCAAAACTTCAAAGAGCTCCTCTATTTCCCTCTAGATGTGCTATACGGCTCTGAAAGGGAACCTGCTAGTTCACTTTAGCACAAAGACATTCAGGCACACCGTCTCCAATGCACACACACACACACACACACACACACACACACCTGGGATTATCAGCACACCCAACAGACGTTTCCTGATTCTTTTTACAAAAAGGAAAAAATACACACATGCCGACAAAGTAGTGTTACACGCATGCACAAGCGCACAGACACAGCAATAATTCACCACATACCAGACAGATATATTCGCCGTGGGCTTTGACACACTAACATAACATAAACTGCAAGGGTAAGTCTTCCTCTGTGTGCAGCTAAGGTGGGGGTGTGGCTGCTGACAGAGCAAAGTCTTTTATGTCTAATAGTTTTTCCCGTCGCAGACAAAATAAAACAGGCCACCATTGTAGTGTTATAAAGAGACTAAACAACCTGGACAAAGGCCCCTGGAGGCATGAAATACCTGATGTCACAAGGTGTCTTTTCAAGTACACAGCTGACAGGGATTCATAGTTGCCCTTTTTTCTCTTTTAAACCACTTACTTTAAGACCCACATCTCTCCTTATCCCTCACACACATAACCTCCCTCATGCTTCCTGTGAAAAAGTGCTGAGCATGTAAAGGAGATAAGAAACAAACTCCCCGGAGAATAGCTACTGCCAGGTTAAAGGAGCCCCCTCTTTTGGCTCACTGTGGCTGAGCACCCTCTAGTGGCGTAGGTGGTGAACAGCACTTTTCCTTCTTCATTTTTGTATCCTTGAACCCTCATTGTGCCTCTTTACCAGCCAGCAGCCGCAGTTAACCGCAGCTCTGCCACAGAGTGTGACTGCAGGACCCAGATGGGGTGAGTGGCAAGCATGGGAAGGGGGTGAGGCAGCCTTTTTGTGGGCCGCCCAAGGGGGTACCACCACAGTTCCCTATCTCCCCACCACAGTAGCCGCTGAGCCCCGGAGAGAGAAAGCCACCCCACCACATTTTAATGAGGGCTAAAATAAACAATGTGAGCACACAAAAACCCACCCTGACTGGTTGATGGCAGGCACTGGAGCGGGGCAGATACGCTGCGCTGTTACTTGGTGGTCGGGGAGTTGATGGGGTGGCTGATGCTACAATGAACACCACTATGAACTCCATTTGTATGGCAACATTGGACCCTCGCAATGCTCAAATAAGGAGTGACAGCGTTTTGTTGCATTGGCAGCGTGCACCCAATGGAAGACTGCCTCTTAAAGAGGATAGACACTGAAGAAACACTACTAGAGTATCCCTTTAATTGAAATTCACAACCTTTGGAAACTGTGGTCAACCAAATAGCCAAATAGCAGCAATTTACAACAAAAAAACAAATTGACTTACCTGTGACAGGACCTATTCATGCAGACCGTGTTGTTTTGGTTTCCTTTGCCAAGGTTTTGAGATATCCATCTGCGTCTACCCTGACACAAAGGAGGAAAGATGGAATTTTAGATATGCTGCTGAAAGAAAAAACTATGTTTAAACATCTACAGAAAGAATCTCACCAGCAGTGGAATGCAAGTGTGTTCACTCAAGCACTGGATTTAAGGTATTTGTACTTTACTAGAGTACATATTGATGCACTGTTATAGATCAAGATGCTAAAAAGTATGAAAAACTTACTTGGATCAACAATAAAATCCTACTATTGCACTAAAGCATCAGTAAGGATAAACCAGTAGTAACAGCATGACCCTCACAGGGGTCATTTTCTGCAATATCAGTACTTACTTTGAACAATTTTGTTCATTTTGCTGATAAAAAGAGGTACTTTTAACACGTAAAATGTAGTACTTTTGATACATGGTTTGGTTTTGCTACTAAATTGAAGTCAAATATGACGACTTTCTCCAGCACTGCTGTTTATAGTTTTCTGGATTATCCACAGTTAACATTGGACACTGCTCACGTGAAGACATGTTAGCTGTTGTATATATACTTTTGGGTACTTTAAGTGAACTCAACCTTTTAAAAACACACCTCTAATGGCACACCAACCATTTATTCTAGCCCTGACACCGAAACAATTGCCAAAGTGTTGAGATTCACTGCAGTTTAACTCCATTAGAAACATACCAACTGTAAAGGAATATTCTAGAGTTTCCTGCAGTGTGCCACTCTGCATCACTCCATCGACAGTGTATGAGCCCATGTTTGTGTAACTATATGCCTACTGGACAAAAACCTTTGTGTGGCTGCCAGAAAAAAAAAAAAACAAGAACAGAGAGGATGATGGGTCAGTGACAGCTCCTACCACGACGTGGAAGAAGTTTGGCAAGAAAAACACACCTTTATGGAGCGTGGACACGGGCCTCGGCGCTCGTGCTTAACTATTCACAGACGACGAGTATTTTTGGAAGGGTCGCCAACATACTTTTTTGAATAAAGGCCAACGTTGCTGAAGACGTGAGGAGCTGATAAAGGGCATGGGAGTGATTATGGGGCCTGTGAGGCTCACAGTAGTGCGGTAGAAACGCCTGAAAGCTCACCGCAGGCCAACAAACACACACACACACACACACACACACACACACACACACGCACGCACGCACACACACACGCGCGCGCGGTGTGTGCGTGCGTCAAACAGGCAGCCCGCTGTGTTGCGCGTCTCCCGCTGCTCGGCTCTGATTGGCTCATTAGCTAATGAGTGATTCAAGACCTGTGTGGACGCGTACCAGCTATTTTTGAATGTTAACGAGCTACTGTGGCGAGCAGCCATGAATGCAATTACAATGGTGTCATATCAATTCCTTTTTTTTGAATCTTTTATAGCCCTTTCTCACCAGCAAACATAATGATGTGGTACTAATAACATTAATTATGGGTTGGTTCCATTTCAGTGTGCCAGGATCCTGTCACTGAGCCAGCCTGAAGGCCTGCTGTACAGAAACTCTTGAGAACACCTGAGTGGAATGCAGCCATTATTAATGTTAATAGTTAATTTACACACTAGTGCACTGTTTTATACTTTGTTTAGACGGCTACAAACTCCTTTAATAGGCTTCAAGGTGGGCCATGAAGCACAAGAGTGGCTTCTGGGTGCCTGACGTCACATATTCTATGTTTCCTTATTTAAATTTAAATTAGTTGATTGCTCTAGGCCTAACTGCAAAAACATAGGAAATTAATGTTTTCATGGACACATAATTACAATCATGATAGGCAACTCCCCACATAGTATCAGGGCTTAGTGTCACCGTATCGGCATTTGGTTCCTAATCGGGAGGTCGGGGCCCAACAAGTGGTCACAGGATAAATCTAAGGGGTCACAAGGTGATAAGCAGGAGAAAATAGCGTAAAAATGCAACGAATAAAATTTTGGTTTTACGTCCTTAATTGTTGTGTAATTCTTGTGAATTGACGAATAACATCATAAAGTCTCAGATTTTCAAAAAAAACTCACTCTTACAAAATGACCTTTTGTCTGACCTGGTTATGAGCTGTAAACGAATGTGACTAGCATGGCCCACAAATGGACTTTGCTTTGTTATACGGGGTCACTAAAGGCATGAAACCACTGCCTTATAATTCTCTTAACTTATTTTTATGATATATTTATCAATTAAAAAAAATAAGATTTATGTATGTGCACACCTACTTAAAATATTGTTTGCTGTCGCCTCTCCAGCTCCTCTACAACCACCATAAAGTCCGGCTATTGAGGCTCATATATTAAACGGATAATGTCAGGCCTTACCTGTCGCCCATAGTAAACTTTGAAAACTGGCAGTGAAAATAACATTCATCCTTTCTTTTAATTTAGCCGTCATGGTGGAGGTTAGAGAATGTGTATGAAAAGAAAATTATGGATAATTATAATAAAAGATAATTCACATAAATAAATTAAATATTAAATAAATTGAGAGATAATCCCAATGTTCTTGCAGACATGAATTTTCTACATATATTCCTGTGTGCCATCAATCAACAGCGTAAACCTAAACACAAAACTATGAAGCCACATCAAACCTCAGGTGCACAGAGTCCATATGCAAAGTAGGGTTTTCACACATTGTAGGTCCAAAACCCAGTTGGGATATCACTGTGTACCCTTGAGCGAGCTACTTTACCAGTGTCAATATTTAGCCAGCTGTATAAATGGGTGTTGTGTAAAACCTGCAAACTGAACTGGCACTGCAGAAAATTACACAGCTGGTTGATTTACCTGTTAAAGTGAAAGCATGATGGCAACAGATGTATGTCAAGGGTAAAGAAATTGCACTCCACGTTTTCTCATCCTAACAAAGAAAAACCCAAGGAAGCAACTGGGACTGTAACCGTGTGTGAGTTTAGCTGACTTGTTGGCTCCCTCTCATGGTGTGTAATATAGCCCTGCTCTTTACACACACACACACACACACACACACACACACACACACACACACACACACACACACACACACACACGCGCGTACACAGTCAACATGTTTGAGAAACAATACTCAACCCCTACCGGCCTCACCTTCATTACCCAATTACACTAATGCACTCACCCTGCTTGTAATGAATGTGTGGTCTGAATGATAGCCAGCCTTGTTGTGTCTTCTCTTACCTCACACTGACACACGACACACACACACACACACACACACACACACACACACACACACACACACACACACACACACACACACACACACACACACACACACACACACACACACACAGGTCTGTCTGTTTGCTTATGGGTGGGTTTTCCTCCCTGTGAATTTCAAGTAGAGACTGTGTCTCCGTGTTCACCAGTAAGGGAGTAGCAAATGTCTGGGGTTGAAACATGACACTTTAATGATCTGGAGAGCATCCAAATAACTGAACGCCCCCATACCTTTTTTTTTTTCCTTTCTTTTAAATCTCTTGCGAAACTTGGCCCGCCGTCGGCCTTGCAGAACAGACTTGTTTGTGCATCGGAACAGTAGGGAATTGGCTGAAAAACATGATCGAGCCGACAGCCAGAGGGCGTCTTCACGGGGAGGTGGAGCCCACACTGGGTGGACACCCACATGGGACATTCCTTGGAGAGGGAGAGAGCTGTAAACAAACATGCTTTGGCTCAGGGGTTCCCAAACGTTTCTGTATTTTGGTATCAGTGGGATAAGAGATAAACAAAAAGTAAAGAAAGAAACCTAATATGATTTTTGTATTATTACGATGATACATACCCCTAAGTTCATTTTTCAATTGATTTTTCCTTTAAAAAGTTTAATAATGAAAAGAAACGGTGAAATAGTGAAATATGGGCCGAGTTCATGCTGCGTGTAAAAATGGTCTGAATATGTATTTCCCCTGTAATACTGACACAGATCTGTTTTTTTGTTTTTTTAAATGCATGATAAAATCAGCTTTTTGCCATTTTCATTATGGGTCCTAAAGCTAGTACAAACCTGATTTGTGACAAAACTTCAGTTTGAATATCTCCATTTAAATTCATGTAACTTTTATGTCACTCCAGTGCAAAATTTAACATCAATTACACTGATGCTTTAGGAAAGATGGAGGACTGGTGCAATATGCCTTTTTCCCCAATGAAGGAATTTTGACACATTGCAGTGGTAAAACTATGAATAATAAATGAATGAGCCTTTGAAATAACTGAATTTTACCAAATACTTCTCAACTCAGTGCCCAACTCACTCTTTACTTACTAAGTAACTAAGTAACCAACTACTTTACTCGGGTAATGTAGATGGCCATTTGTCATCTCCATGACAACTATGCAGGACCACAGGATGCTTAAACATTTTAGAAACAAGACAGTTTAAAACTGTTTCCAATGGTAAGAAAGAACCCTCAAGCTTAACTGTAAAGAAGTTAAAGACTATAGATAAATGGCTGCTTATGAGCCACTGGAGTGACAATTACATTATGACTTCAGTCAAAGTAGCTTAGTTTTAATTGCTATGTGCATTAACTTCTTGGATGTTAGGTCTTTGTTATGGGATATGATTAGTTATCTAAAAAAATGGAGGCCGTAATAACAATTGAGGACCAAAGGTAACCCATTCTCTTAAAGCAAAAGACAAGACTGTCAACACACAAAACAAAACAAAAGTCAGAGTGCCAATATGTTTATTTCAATTCAGTCAATATTGTTAAAAAAAAAAAGCCATGACATAGCTTGGATATTTCCTTCGTACAACATCAAAATTGTTGTAATGAAATTCATTCTGAAAAAACTGTGCTGCAAAACATCCGCAGAAAGAAAAACAAGTAAGGCAAAGAGGAGATGGTTTATCTAGAATTAAAATCCAACTAGGCAAAAAATTAGCCCATTTTCCTCAAAAGATTCTGATGAAATGCATAAAATTTACATATTGGATTCTGAGCAATCAAAACAAATATTTACAATTCCTTTTTTTCTTTTATCAAATTTGTTTTAATAACAAATGTCTGAAAAAAAACAAATATGGCAAACGGGAGAAAACAAAAACAGGTTTTGCTTAGTCTGCACTAAAGCACTTTTGGAGCTACTGTATCGTAACATACATTCACTTCCGCAGAGAGAAGTCTACACACTGAAGAGAAAGCTATTGGTTTTTCACTACCCTCCTCGAGTCCTTTAGTCATAAATATATTTCGTGTCGCCTTTCCTGGTGCCTGACTGCACATAGTGTCCTTCACTCTGTATGCTACGGAGTGGGAAACAGTGAGTGTGTGGTTTCTCTTTATGTTTACATAGCTGGAGTCATCCTATCCACAGTGAGACCAGTGTAATGTGCCTCTTTTTGGTCCGCCACGTGTAATACAAACTACCGCTACAGTCAGCACGGCCAAAAGACTCTCAAAAGAAGCTTTGCTGTGGTGATTGACAAAAGGCCACTGACATCTACACATCCTTCAAAATCTGTGAGCTACATATGGTTTAATATTTCAGATCAGATTTGTCCTGAGTTGTTACTTCTGCAGCGGCTACAGGAAACTCCCTACACTTCTACTGAGCTGAGCTACGAAACGTTTGCCTTCATGGGACAATGAGGAAATCAGAGCATGGATAACAGGTAGCTTTACCTGCTGTTACAATTGTTTTGATGTATTTTAAGCAGCTCAACATGAAAATTAAAAGCATCTCTTTACTTGATATGTCGACCACTCATGTTTGGATTAGATTCTGCTTAAACCTGCCAAATACTTGAGCCAAAAACACTGAAGCGTGAACACTGTTTACAATGCCTCTTAATACGCCAAAAGCTCAGTATTTGTTTTAAAGCAATCCTAGAAAGAGCTATTCAATATTAAACAGACAACAGAAGAAAGAAAAAAAGAAAATCAACGACGGCTCGTGACCTCACAGAGAGGAGGTCAGCTTGAAGGTCACTTATCAGAGAGTGTGTTTGATGAGGCTCCCAACATTGATAAGCACTGATACACATGTCTGGCTGCTTCTTCACCGCCTCACGACATTCATCAGCTAAATAAAAATCAAAAGCACTTAATGATGAATTAAGGTGAAACAATGGTGACCTTTTTGCTAAATCAACTAAAATAGGAGGTCTTTGTAAAAAAAAAAAAAAAAAAAAAAAAAGGTGGGAAAAAACAATATGATCGAGAAGGGTTCATGCATTTGGGTTTTTTCGCTCTAGATGAGGAGAGAAGGAAAAGAAGTCCAGAGTTTTTTTTTTCTTTCTCGTGAAAGAGCACATCAGTCCCATTGCTTGGGAGGGGGAGGTGTTTTGGAGCGTGGAGAGAGTTGGGGTGAGGGATGGAGGGAGGAGCTTATTTGACCAGCCTCTTGGCAACGTCTCCGTAGGCTATCTCGATCTCTTTGTCAGTGGGGCAGGTGTTGGTGAACTCCTCGCGCGTGTAGGCGTTGTTCAGGTACTTCCAGATGGCCGTCATCTCTTTGGGGATGTCAAAGCCTCTGTACTTCTTGGCCACCACCTGGAGGAAGGTATCAGAAGTTAAGACATCTCACCAAATGAGCAATGAACCCTCTTATGAACTCAAGAGCACCAGAGAAATAGACCATTCAGTCTTTGTGAAGCACTGTGATGCAAAAAATCATCTGTCAAAAATTTTTATTTCTATATTTGTTGGAGGAATTTAGAAAACAATAATCCAACCGTTTTTTTTTTTTACCAATGAATCACTTTATTCCCCACAATGCAACACTGTTGATAAGCGCACAATACAAGTCGATCAACGGAAAATTCATCAATAAACAATTTTCAGTAATTGTTCAATTATAAAAAAAGGTTCCAGCTGCTAAAATATGAAGATTTGTTGCTTTTCTTTATCGTCATGATTGAGAACTGGATCCCTTTCAGCTGTGGACTGTTAGCCAGACAAAACAAGATATTTGATGGCATCAACTAAGAAATCGGGAAATTGTGATGGCCATTTTTTTAATTTTATATTTATTTATATAAAACAAATGAGTAAATAATTATTTGAGAATAAATACTTATTTTCAAGATAAAAATCAATAAGGTAAATCATCAATATTTGCAGCCCTATAGAGTTGCATCAACATATTTTGTAACAATATAAAATGTGGCTTGTGGAAAAAGCAGCTCATATTAGTTTTTCTTTTTAGCATCCAAGATATGACCAAAATGTTACCTATTTTCACCCTCATGACAACACTCACCTATTTTGCCTAATTAAACTCATTCTCTAAAGCATGTGGGTGTGTAACAACTGGATCTTGATTTTTACCCAATTTCCCCCATGGGGATCAATAAAGGAATATCTATACATCTATCTTGATTGACTGACTGACTGACTGACTGACATCTCATTGACCCTCCCCCGTTTTGTTGAGAAGTCCCTTATTGTTTCATGAAATTTGGTGACCTTTTGTCCTTTGACGACCCTGCATGAACATACAGGTGATTCACCTGTGGTTGATTATTAAGTGATGTTTAACCCCCCCCCCCTTGCTCACCTTGACTATATGCAGCTTGGGCAGCAGGTTACAGTCAGCCAGGGTCATTTCGTCACCGTCCAAGAACTTGCGGTTGGAGGCCTTGACGTCCTCGATGCTGTTGTGGTCGATCTCGTCGGGCAGTGGTGAGCGGAGATACTCATCCAGCTTCTGCAGCGTCTTCAGGAGACCGCGCTCCAGAGCTGCAAGGAGATACAAGAGATTTTTAAGGGTTTTAATTATATATATATATATATATATATATATATCCCATACGAGCAAAAAAAATATTTTAGAAGTGTTAAATGATCAAGCCTTTTCCTGAGGCCTCCTCCTGATAATATGTTGTCCAACCACATGGGGGCAGCATTTCATCAAGAGACAAGCCCTTCTGTACTTGTACAATATGTACATTATAAATGCAGGGAAAAGACACCTCATGGGTACCTACAACAATAGCATTGTGCTACAATAATGTGCTGCAGTAACAAAGCTTATTTAAAGCTTATTACACACCATACATTTCAAAGGATTGCATTTCATTGAACAGGTGTTACGCTTTGTCCTCACCCTATCTCCATCCGTCTATGGATCGATCATTAACAATTCATTCTATTGTTGGGAAATATGACATGAATGTTCGATCGAGGAGTGCAACAGCAGACCACCCTGTTACGCTGGACAGCACTTATCAATGAACCATGAGATTCTGCCTCAAACAGTGTTGACACAGCCTTAGTTTTCACATCCAGCTCACGATGGTTCAATATTTTCCCAGGGTGGGGAGACGCCCACACAACATGATACAGAATCTTGGTATTTTGTGAATACCATTAACATCCTTCAAGGGGAAATCAATTCCACAAATTGTTTCACCCCGGATGCCGCAGATTCTACGAGACAATAGACTACATATTTTTCCAATAATCTTATCTGTTGTGTTTGTGAAATGACCCCCTCTCTCACAGCGGGGTCCGATATGCATGACTCTAGAACAGGAGGGATGAGATTGTGAGCAATAGTCGGGAAAGCTGCTCTGCGGTTTTCCAGAGAGCTCCAGCAGGTGAGACGGGGAGCATGAGGACAAGAGGAACAAAAGCTCTGTGTTCCTGTGTGAGGCTGTAAAACCACCAATCAGGGCAGGGCTACCAATGTCGCCTAGCAACCAGAGAGCTCTCCCACAATTGCACAATTGGTAGGTTTCTGGATCTCTGCTCTTAACCAGCGTATCCAAACAAGTGTGTCTGTGTGTGTGTGTGTGTGTGTGTCTGTGTGTCACACACATATACACGTAGCTTACCCTCATTTGCATCTGGTTTTGAGTTCTTAATGAAAGCTGAAAACTTGGCGAAGATATCCATACCAGCTGTGTTTGACTCGGGGTGTCTTGCACCAAGCTTGATGTACCTGCACAAAAGCACACATACAAGTTAATACACAAACGCATATATATGGATGTATTTATGTAGGGGTTAATGGCTAATTCTAGTAATGTTCTTTATTTTGCTTACTGTAATCCTCATTAACCTCTTTAAAAAAAAAAAAAAAAAAAAAAAAAAAGGACCAAAATCAACAACAAACATATTAAAAAGCACTTTTTGCACAGCCAAACCCTGATATATCATATTTCTCAAGATGTTCTCTAGATGTTGTCCAAGAGTTAACATGAACACTATAGTAAATACCAGAAACAGCGTCCTGCTGCTGTAAATGTTCACTAGAGCTCAAAATGTATATTTTTTTGCAGCTGAAAGTAGCTCTTAACACGTGCAATTACTCCTGTTTGAGTAATGTTTGCTAAAAACTACAGGGCTCAGCTGTTTTAGGCAAATTATTTAGCTTTTAAAAAATGTTTTGAGTATATATCTGTGACCCATTTTTGAGGATGTGAGAGCGTTTTGGTAAGAATAAGTAAAAAATAAATAATATATTGTAAGCCACATCCTCAAAGTTAATCATTCTCCTCAATTTAAATGCATATACGGTCTCTATCGTTCATCACATGCTAATTGAGCATTTAAAACAACAGCGTGCTCATGACAGCAGTGTGTCAAAGCAAAGCCAGGGCGATGAGAAAGGGCTCACTTGGGAGGAGAGAGGACATCCTCAAGGAACTCCTCGATCTTGTTCACGTCGGTTTTGACCTCGCCGTTGAAGGTGATGAAGGGGGGGTGTGTGCCCGGGGCCAGGTTCTGGAGGTCTGCTGGCTTCCTGGAAGAGAAGTGGAGCAACTTTAGTGCACAGAAGCAAACGGAACAAAGCCATGCAACCAATTTAAAACATCTTTACAATGCATGTGGACCTAATAGTAAAAGTAAAAGTAGCTGTTATTCCCATATATATATATATATAAACAAACATAATTATGCACTGTAAATGAGACTCATCAAGATTCATAACACATTGGGTTTGTTGGTCTATCTCTGTGAGTGTGTTTGTGCGTCTCTTTTTCTCTCTGCGGCCTTCAAACCAGCACATTTCGTACCAGATGTCTCTGGCAGGCAGAGGACACTGACACATAACACACACACACACACACATAAACAAAAATGAGCATGTGTTGAATGAGCAGTGAGAACACAACAGACATGTGAAATCCACAGAGCCCAGACGCTTAAGTCCCTCCAGCATAAAGACAACACACCACACAGCAGTGTCTGTTAGAGAAACAGATTGGTGTTAGCCAGTAGACAGCGTGAATCCTCTTTGATCTGAGGTTACTAGCAACAACACGTAACCATACAGACTTTTCAAATGCTCCTGTTTTTTTGGTTATGGTGACGTTCTGAATGGTGGCCGAGCTTTGGGAGAAGCTATCCGAGGGCACCAAAAATGGGAAATGACTTCAACTCTTTGGCATGCAGAGGGGAAGTGGAAACCTCACCCATTGATATAACTCATTGGGCAATAAACTGTCTTGAAATTCACAGAAACAAATATTAACACGATAGCCTTCAGAAGCTCTGGGGCGATAAAACATTTCACCCTATGGCAGAGGCATGTGACATTTTACAGGTGTAACAACGTGCGCTGTTGTCCCATTTAAATACAACAATAAAAAGAGCCATAAATATGGCAAACACACGCCTTCTTATGCACAGATGCTTTATGTTTACACAAGGTTACAGACAGGATATCGCAGGGAAAAGGCAAAGCCTGGATCACTTGTTCCTCTGGAAACAAATAAAAAATAAACTAGTCACGCTCGCTGAACAAAAGCTTTTTTACTAGTGAAGGATGACCCATCCCACATGGCCCTTTACAGGATATCAGCAAGATCTGTTGTATGTTACACGCCATCTCTGTTAGGGAACATATATGCAAATATACCTAAGCCTATGCACTCATCTTGAAAGTGCAGGCACTGCTTTCCTTCTTTTAGCTGGACAAAAGTGGCCCAGTATTTATCAAGGACATCTCTGTTATGTTTTGCCAGCAAGCAGTTGTCTCCATTTCCCAGAGGAGGAGACGCCCGGCGAGGAACCAGCTGTCACGCGGATGAACCAGGGTTTGGAACAAGACGGCAGAAATCTCGAATCTCTGAGTCAAAGGCACGTGACGAAGACCGGTCATATAAAACCAGACATCCATATTGACCACGTCTGAAAAATAATCCGGCACTTGCCTGTCCTGCCTTAGCGAGTGGAAAAACATTTAGGGAGTGTTTAGATGAATCATACAGAAACATAGCGGGTTTGGTAAAGAGCCTCTGGTCCTGGCATCCACGTGTGAAAGGACGTTCACTAGCAGTCAGAATTACAGAGGATCTGCGTTTTCTGATGCCTGTGGTAAAAAAAATAACATGTCCCCACCAAAATCTAGACAGGAAGCGAGCAGAGAAAGAACCTTAAATAGCCTCTCCAGAGTCGGTATGTTTATTTTTTCCTCAGATTTTCCCCCCAGCCTGAGAAAGGGTCATGGGAAAACCAAATAAGCAGTGAGGATGAAGCGAGTGTGTCAAGAGGTGGGGCTGGATCAAAGCGTTTCGGAGCAGCTAAGGAAACACCCAGAAAAAGATTTATTTTATCATTCTGGTCGAATGGCCAATGAAAGGAGGACAAGCAGCGGAAGAGGAAGATAAAGAAGAAAGAGGAGGAGGACTCACCTCTTCAGGTCCACTGTGGTGACGTTGAAGACGACTCCTTTAAGCCACAGGATCAGGAAGAGTCTCTGGGAGAAGGGGCAGTTCCCGATGCTCTCTCCATCACTTCCCGCCTTCAATAAACACACAGGCAGAAAGTTAAGTTAGAATGAGAGTAGATACACTATCAGCAGTATATTGCAGGTAGCATTCCTGACGACTGAGTACAATCCTAAGGAGGGTTTTAATTAGTGCAAGCATAAAAACACAAGATAGCAGACAAAGAATGTTGAAAACATCTGCAACAGGTTTCTACCACTGATAGCCTTTGGATTTAACGCGGAGACCGAAACGAGCTGACAATCTCCATATAGATTGCATCTCTGTTGCACAACCTTTATGGCCCGGGGGCGTTTTACTGCACTCACCCAGAGAGTGCCCATTTCAGACAATGACTCTTTCATACACATTACAGGCTGCCCTCAAAAAAGACTTTAAGTAGGAGGGAGAGAGTAAACCCCCTTGTTTTAAATACTTCAGCACACTTCACCCCCCTCCATTAATCTGCAAAGCTACTGTCCAAGAGTAAGAGGAAACCTCTGGAGTGATTAAGACTGCGACCGCCTCTTGTTTCCTCTTTTGCTAGACTGCACAAACACAAGGCCGAGCAGCAGGGAATGACATCAGTGGAAGTGGCGTGTGCGTCCGTCAAATCAATGACGAGCGCTGATCTGTTCGCCCAGATGTAAAAAAAAAATAAAATTTAAAAAAACAGGACAGGGAAGAGATGTTTGAAATACAACATGCTAATTTTCTGATGAGAAAAAAAAGAAACAATAGCAGTGATTTCTGTCTAGCTATCACACTCACAGCAGGAAACAGACTGGGCCATGGGAGGTTGCTGCAAACTGTCAGAGATATCTCTGGCCGTCCCAGCACAAATCCATCTCTTTGTCTCACTCACTCCTGTCTCTCTCCAACGCCCTAAATTATCCCCCACTTCTGTGCTCAACTCACAGCCATGTACGAGGAGAGTGTAGCAGAGGACAAATATGGTTTGGATTCTACCTCAGAAGGAAGATTAAGCATTTCATTTATTTAACTAAGCTTCGCACAGTATCTTAATGAAATCTGCTAAGCTGCACAATAATGTCTGCTCCAAGAACGACCATTTCATTTTTAGTTAAACCACATAATGGCAAAATGTAGAGACTCATTTACGATATCTTTATTTCTCCTCCTACATACCACAACCTTTATGATAGACATGGCACAGCGCTACGTGGCTCTGTGAATACAAAGTCTGTTGAGGTACGCCTTTGTCCAGGGCCAATAAAGAGTGCACCTTATTCATCTATTCACAAGGACAAGCATGGAGGTCATTCAAGTACCGGCGCTCCGGAATGCACCTCTCCATTCAGTGTATCGCTGTAGCAGAGCGTCTGTGAAATGGCTGAATATTGTTTCGGTTTGGTCATCAGTCACTCCTCATTTCCCGTTCACTTCTGCATATATCCTGCAGAGGTGACATGCAAAGCGTGACTATAGGAGTTATGCAAAAGACGTAAACAAATCAACTGTGTTCTCACACAGACGTGCAAAGATCACTGAATTAAATTTAAAAAATAAAAAAAGATTCAAATCAGTTTGAGCTGGACCACTATCTTGACAGAATATTTGTTTAACAGCAGAGACGCAGCATCTGATTCGTGTTCAATAGTGGACTTGTTCTGGAGGGGTTCAGTCAGTCCAGCAGCTCCTTGCTGGTGCGGACAGGCTGGCTGCTGTTGTCCTCTGTGTGACGCCCAGTGGGATGGCTCTGTTTGATCTGCCTGCTGGCTCCCATTGTACTGCGACTGTCCTCTCCCTCTCCCTCTCCCTGTCCCTCTCCCTGTCCCCAGCCCTTCTGAATTCAATATGTGAAAAGCTTGGATTAGATCACTGCCTTTGTTCGGCAAATAAAAGCCCCCCCCTCCCCCCTTTCACCTTACATGATTCAATTCCGAAATAAAGCTTCGGCCTTAAAGTGTTGTGGGTATCATGATATCATGGCCATCACTACACAAGACTGGTATTAGCTGATCCTGAGGCAGATCAGAAAGACATCAATGGGAGGATTACTCCCATTTTCCCCTACAGCGCTGCGCCTACAGAGGGACGTTCATTGCTGACAGCGCAGAGACTGTTCCCATGGCAATGGACGGACACATGGATTACCAACGCACAGGTGAGCTCCCCTTCTGTAGGGAGGGGGGAAAAAAAAAAAAAAAAAAATGATCAAACCACACCACCCAGTGTCATTTGAAAATCAAAAGCCGTTTACTGTACTTCAACACAATGAGCTGCTTTTGAGCTCAAGTTCTGCATCTCAAGTGGCTGAGAAGAATGCAGCGGCAGCAGCTGAGAAAGACATTGCTCTCTTTTCCTTTCTCTCTCTCTCCCTCTCTCTCTGTCCGTCCACGGAGCCGTGGCGGCGCTCCTACTCTCTGGAGTCTGCAGCACAGCGGTCTGCAGCTGTCTGCCAAAGACACTGAGAGCAGGGATCTGCTGCAGAGAGAAATAGACTGACAAGCTAGAGGGAGACCTATTGGAGCAAATAGGGAGGAAACTAGGTATCATAGACGTGAAGGGGAGCAGGCGGTCATAGAAGCTTTAAGTGGGAGGAAGAGAAAAGATAGCAAGCTAGTGGCTGTGTGCTTCTTTGTCCCGCTGCTTGTTGCTTGTTTCTTCCTCTTCCTCCTCCTCCACCTCTCCCCTTATCCTGGGCCCCTCGGTAGACTCAGGGAGGGAGGGAACTATTCCAGAAATGTCCTGTTACTCCCACCGAGGAGGGTGCTTTGTTTAGTTTACGTGACGATGCGGTCCGAGCTGCGTTTCCGCTGCCTGTGACATATAAACGTCTGCCTTGTTAAGGACTCAAGCCAGGCGACGGTCAGCAATAATTATGCTGAATAACATTACAAAGAAGCTCCTTAGATGACGAAAATCAAAACAAGATTTTGATATGAAGCCTAAGGCCCCCAAAAAAACGAGTTTGAAGAACACCCCTCCACCTTACTAACACTTTCCAGAGACATTCAAACTTTAGCAACAACACAAAGCCCTTTCTGTTTGTAGAGTTCTAGGTACGTCATCGCCAGTTAGCAAGGGGGGAAAAAAACACCCCAATAAAAATAACACTTATAATTTCGAGCGGGCCCTTATAAGGCAAAGCATGGCAGTTAAAAAGAGTTCCCCTTACTCCTCCTTACTCCCCAAGAAGTAGAGCAGCAGTGTGATTACAAGACACAAGCAGCATCTACGGGGATTTTTTTTCTTTCTTCCTCCCCCTTTTTTTTCTCCCGTGTCAAAAATGACTCACATCTTGCAGACGGTTACACCATCTTTCACAGAGATTTTATACACTGATTTCCTCCAATGTGGAGCGGCTGTAATAGCGTCTGGGGCACAGAAGCAGCAATGGCAGCTGACTACCGCGAACACACGCTCAAGCTTTATTTAGGCTCAATGGAGGGACCGTGAGTCAACAGATGCTTGTTTATCTAATGCCAAACACACACACACACACACGCACACACACACACACACACAGCTGCCCGGTGCACGGTGTGAGTCATGCTCAAGTCGGATGCTATCTAGGAGGTTGTGTCCAGGCTGGCGTGATCCCGCAGCAGAACAATGAGACCTCAGTCAGCAAGAGGACCAGTGGTGTCTTTAAAAAACACACACACACACACACACACACACACAGTGTTCTCACCTCCTCTTTATCGTTTCCCCTAGGACTATGCTCATGTAGCCGCTGTTTTAACGACCAACTCCTAACATCTCAGGGGTAAAAGAGACTTTAACTACTTAGTTGGGACACAATATGACAATGTACACCCTTGAAGGTATGTGCGCTTTTAACAGTCACAAAAAGGCAAGTCCTATAAAATGTGAGGTAATGAGACGGTATATAAAAATGCAAGAGCAGTTTGACCCAACCCCATATCTTATCCTAAATTCCTCCAATATTTCTTTAAGACAGAACTTTCCCTTTCCTAGACTGACGATGACAGACCACTTTACAGTAGTCAGCATTCAGGGACAATGGATCCTGTTCAGACTGGGCCCTGCCCTCATCCCAGTCTCTGCTCACAGCCTAATTTTAGTAACATGGCCGCCCTGCCTTACCCTCCCCAACACACTTCATGTTCTAAATTTGGGTGGGCTGCTCAGCGAGTTCAAGCCACACTTTGACCGAAAAAGGAATTGACGATATAACATGTGCTGCAGCTTTACTCCTCCTCCTCCTCCTCCTCCTCCTCTTCTGCTGCTGCTGCTGCTCTGACACGCAGCAGGAATGTCCGTTTGAGAGTGGGCAGCCATGGTAATGTCATGGCAACGCTTCTCTATGTTTGCTGGACAAGTATACAGTCTTGGGGCTGGAGTTAGGACTGTGACTTCACTGAGCAGTTGGACTCATCTGTCAGAGGTCGAGGGCAGCTACAGAACAACAGCCCTACTCTTGGAATGATTCAATGCGTTGCTCAAGGGCATGTCAGCAGGGTAGATACTAGAACCCAGGTCATCAGCATGAATTACAGACTGTCAAAACACTAGAGAGGTTTGGAAAGCCACTAACTATATTTCTAGCTTCAAGCTGCTGACATATTTTCATTGTTTACATGTCTGGACAAACAAGACGAGTGTTCAGAATTTCAGGCTTCAGGAAAATACAACTCGGCTAAAGATGATCTATCTGAATAGGGCTATGGTATAGAGCCAGATAGGAGATTCATTGGTTACTATTCAATCAATTACTCGTTCTTCAAGCAAAAATACCATCTATTCTCTGGCTGTAGCTTCTAAATTGTAAAGAAGTTGCCGTTTTATGTGAGTGACTCCCAACTTGAAGGTCAATAACACCTCCAGTGGGTCACAGAATAAATCTGAGAGGTTCATGAGACACTAACTGGAATAGAAAAAAGAGGAAGATATTCTGCAGAATTTCTTCAATCTGCTATGTTGTGAAATAATAGTTTTACCTTTTTGGCTCTCAGAAATGTACTGAAATAAGACAATCTGAGAAGTTAAGAGGACAAAACATGCAACTAATGGACAACTTACTTTGAGTAATACAACCTTTTTTTTCCTACAAAACCTTATCCTTATTTCACAAAAGAACCCAAGCAGCCTTTCAAGAACATTTCTTAAACAAATAAAGTCTAAACACTGGCAAAATGACTATTTAAGCCAGAAACCACATGATCAAACAATAAGCAAAGAAGAGTATGAATTCAACCAGGCACCTAATGCCCCCTTTGGGCAATACTTGATTTCGACCATCGCCAAAAAGGTATTAAGGTCCCATGACTGAATGACTAGCTCTGAGTCCTGAGCCCACGCTCAGAGAGATGAGTGTAGAGAGGAGTCAGATCCTGCTGGAATATGTAAACGCCATCACATCCTTGGTGTGGCTCTGACTCAGCCTGACATCATTCAGTGGAAACCTCGCGACTTCCCGTCAGACACAAGGCCTACTGTGCTGGAGCGCCGTCCAAGAACCACAGGGGTTATGTGGAAAGTTGGAGGCTAAAGTCTAAAAGAGGCTTACTGCATAACCACGATGTTATAACCACTGATTTTAGTCTCAGTGCAGAGGAGATAAGACAAACAACCAGTTCAGGTTTCTAGAAGCAGAGGACGGGTGTTTGGTGATGAGTAATTCACATCCAGAATGACGGAAAAACAAACAGACAGCCATGTGGGAGATGAGCATGAAACAACAACCAACCTCGCTCAGACTGTTGTTTCAAATGCCTAACACAAACACCGAGCTGCAAACGGAGGTCGGCACCAGCTCCAACTATCCACCCGCTTTTGCACACAAAATATGCAAAAGCGATAGCATCGGAAACGTCACTGTACAGGGCTGAAATTGTTCATTTCGAACCTAAACAAATCCTGTGAATTCCCTCAGGACGCTTGTCTCGTCTAGACAAATGGGTACCAACCCTTTGGCACAGACACAATGCAGGCATGCTGTTACTGCACACGACAGATATGCATGGCAGCAAAAGCCTGCACAGTGGCCCCACAAACTGGCCTCATCTGTCATTCTTAAGCTAGCTCTCTCTCTCTCTCTCTCTCTCCCCTGAGTTGACTTTCGGTCCCTGTCATCATAAACATGATGAAAATTAAACATGCAAAACTAGTGAGGTGAACAGCTCACGCTCACACTTTTCAGTTTGCATGAGTGTACATTGATGTGTCTACCAGGTTCTGAAAGACAAGCCAAGATGGGTATTTGGGGAAACTCTAGTGTGCAGCTTGAAGGAGGTACGATGAGTCAGGAGAGATGCCCCTGTCATCCAATCCTCCACATTCAGGCGCTATGCTTTAGGTTATATACACACACTTCAGAAGGCTCTGCTATGAAGAACGGAGCAGGTGAAACACAAGCAGACTGGATCACGTTGAGTGTGATTGAGTTACATGTGTAACGAGCAGGGCAGATTCTCCTCATTTGAAGGGGGACGGACACGGACTAATCAAGTAAACACACCAGTCCATAAACTAACAGGTCTTTCTGTTGGGATCAAATCTTCAAAGTCTCGGATCCATGTTGTTGTAGGGTGGCCTCACTTCCTGTCCTTGAGCTCATGGGAAAAATGCCTCATTAGACGTTGGCTTCCTGGTCTGGCAGCACAAATGAGACAAGCGCTTCCTGCTCATAACAGGGAAAATTAGCTTTTCCTGGGGATATATCCGCACAACATCATTTCACAGAGCACATTTTTAATTCAGACACAAGCCAAGAACAAATTATTCTATTGACAAGAACACAAAATGTACTTCTGAACATGTGCCACAGTAAATATGCAAAGCTTGATCCAATAGCTCCTCTTCAAACTGTTGTAATAATAATAATAATAATAATAATAAGAACAACAACACACGGCCACATCGATTAGGGCCGCAGGAACAACAGCTCGCAGCGACGGCAAGGCACTCTACAACAGTAACAAGCCATTAATCTTTGTCCCCTAACTCACACTGCTGACTGCAGCACTGCTGTGTGCTCGGGAAAATACAAACTGCTCTATTGATTACCCATTCCTATAACAGAAGCAGTACTCCACTGGCTACAATAGAACTAGAGCACAGTAAGTGCTGTAAAGGGTGATTGTGTTGCCATAAAAAAAAAGAAAAAAAAGCTCCTCACAAGGCGTGAATAGGAGCATCTGATTGTCACATGTTGCAACTGGTGGCGAAATATGACTTGAGCAGCTCTTCTCCAAGGCCTTTACAATAAACGGTAAAGAACAGCATCTACTTTGGACTCAAGAGTTCAGGGTGCGACGCACGAAGCGTAACATATTTTCTCATGTCCAGGGAAGTGGTGTGTGTTGAGCGTTCATTCTTACAGAGTTTAGTCCCTTTTTACTCCGGCATGATGCAGGCTTCCGTCTCCAACGGTTCCCATGGAGTTGTCCTGAAGGACATACACAAACACAGACGGGCCTTTTGTGCCATCCAGACTTAAAAAGCACTCCTCCAACATGTTTACTGGCTCCGCTGTTACTGCTGGCAAGAGTGTAGATGAGGCAGCAGAAGGTTTTTGTAAAGGGGTAGTGTGAACTTGGCACACTTGCAGCCAAGAGGCGCATTTACAAGCAGAGCCTGACTGTTCCTTTTGACTCATCTATATTCTGTTCACCCTCATATGCTGGTGGAGAATGACTCACTACGCTGCTTTGTGAAACTGTAATGAAAACATAAGCATACTTGTAATGATTTAAATGATGAGAATTATGCACATTAAAACACCAAGAATCAGATGTCAGAGCAGGTAGGGCTGTGATCAATAGAGATGGATGTAAGGACTTTATAGGTGGAAAGATTTCAAATACTATAACAATAATTCTACATCATTACATACAGCTGCACCCTTTCATACTATCACAGCACATAAGATTGTCCATCAGATTCAGGATCTCAGGTTACATCTTACAACCATGTGATGTGTGGAGCTGCCAAGCGAAACCGACATGGGTGGATGCTTGGGAAGTCACCCTCTACAGCACACCACCTCCTGCTCATATGTGCAAAACAATATCTAATCTGCTGCCCTGTGATGAGGTCAAGGGTCCATCCTCCCTCTTATAAAGTCATTATATCACGCTCATTTGCAAACAAGCGCAATATAAACTGACAATGGCAAACTTCACGTCCACGCCCTTCAAAAGATGAGCACAATGTAAAGAGTTCCCATAGCGACGGGACAGCTGTAGCTCTAAACACTACAGGTGGAAAAGTTGCAAGATCATCAAAGTACCTCTGAACTGGGACAGTCAGCTGCTTTTAATGGGTAAACAGTGTTTACAGACCCAGTGGGAACTCGTGTCCTAGAAGCATAATTAGTCAGCTTTGATATGTGGTGGCGTCCTGACAGATCTGACACTCCTGTGTGCCGGGAGCACACACAGTTCGTTATCAGCTGCTCCCAGAAGGACCGGCTCACAGTAGCGTGCCTATGGCAACCTATTGTCACCCATGACATGTGTTTATATGCAGCGAAGTAGGAACAATTGCCTCAATAATGGATAATCACGCACGGGCGATAGAGATGAAAGGCTATCTCGCACACGGACACATCGCGGAAAGATGCAATGGAAGAAACGGTCCGTGCACAACCGACCACACAGTTCATGGAGGGAGGGGGAGGGAGGGGGAGGTGGGGGGGCTGAGAGGAGAAGGTTGGCCTCATGTGTAAAAGCTTCCAGGCCGGGGGGGTGATGTAACCTCTAATGAAGAGAATTGGTGCCGCTGGCCAGCTTCGTTTCAATTTGTTTGGCCACGTCACTGCAGGGCCTGCTGCTCAGTCTCATCAGTGCCTCACAACAAAGGCTTCCCTTTAAGAACACAACTGGAACAATTCAAGTAGGACAGAGGAGGTTTTTAGTATTTCTACTGAGCCTGAGCTAACGGAGTACCAGATCATCCATTGCATTTACAAATGCTTCCCCCCCCCAGGGCTATACGCCATCATCATTACTATTGAGTGCTCAGTCAGGACCCCAAAGCTCCCGCCCACTCCCACTCCCCCCTGTCCCAGCCCCATGCTCCCCCTTTTTTTTTTTTTTTTTCTTCCCTCTGCCATTTTCCCGCCCTGCAAAGCAGCAGGCTGAAGACAAGGAAAACAGCCATTCTCAACCCCTCCGCCATCACCATCGTCACAAACACATTGATTTATGTTTACAGCTTTAGGGACGGCTGTTAATCTGATGACATGTACAAATAATTATCTTATAAGGTAAAAAAAAAAAAAAAAAAAAAAGTCCATAAACGCTCCCTAATATATCATCACATATCTAAATGTTATGTATTGTGCTTTATAGAAGGAACCACTGAGAGTTATATGGGCATTAAATAACAACCAATGTCAACAAATGCAATGATGGCTCATATTTGCAACATAAGACAACAATACACCACAATTCTCCTTCATATCATAGCATCAGCATCACTAGAACTAATCTGTCTCACAAACATCTTTACTGGCAGACTTAGTGATGACATGGTGACCCAACAATCAACTCAACATTCAAATGGCTGGTTTCAGTCCTCCCTAGTATCGACTAAAGGCTCATCCTCACTCTGAGACAGCTTTATAGCATTAACAATGAAACTGCACCAAGGCAGCACGTGGTACAGTAGTGAGTGTGTTGTGGTGCACTAATCACTGGGCTTTTGTTAATGAATTAAGAGCCCAGTTTTGCAGCATGGTGAGGACAGGAGGAAAGCCTGCCTGTGACCCTGCAGGCTCCACATGGACACAGAGAGGGGGATCATGGATCTTAAACCCTAGAATAAAAATAATATAGCAACACCAACCCTGTTATTGACACACCGTCACCACATTGCACTGAAGTTCCTCAAAAAGGAAAAAAGACAAACTTCCAGTCTTACCTTCACAAAGAGCTCGATCACGGGCTCGTTGTCCGCCTTCACTCCGTTCTGCGGCACCGACAGAGACATTGCGGCTTTTTGAAGTTTATTCTAGCAAAGATGAGTTTTTTTTTCTTTTTTTTTTAAAGTTTATTCTAACAAAGATGAGGTTTTTTTCTTTCTTTCTCACCACGCCCGACTTAGCTCGGTCCTCTTCTCCACCTCTATGAGGGGTTGTTGGTTTTTTTTTTCTCCGCACTGAAGCCCGGTAGACGCTTTTCTTTTTTCTTTTCTTCCCGGAGGAGGAGGACGGAGGACAGAAGTCTCCTTAGTCTGCTCGACTTAAACAGGAGCTCGGCTACAAACGCATGGTGAGACCGCGAGGCTCTGTGTGCTGGTGGAGGGGTTATGATAAGGACGGCTGGGAAGAAGCAACGGGAATATTTAAAGCAGTGATGTCATCCGAGGCGCGCACACACACACACACACACACACACACACATGTGGGAGGGTCCGAGGAGAGGAGTCTTCTGGGAGGAGGAGGGAGGAGGGAGGATGTGAGGAGGATGCATCAGAGCCGCTCATAGGCCGCAGACAATTAACACTGCTGGGTACAGATATATTCTGCTTTTTGTCATTAAATAACAGGTATTACACTATTTATCAACTTCAAAACCAGATAGTTATTTTAAATTATTGTATTACACAATTTTTATTTTTTTTGCACTCCATTTTCTTTCATTTTTATTTTTTTTTATGTATTCAGCTCTCTCTCTCTACTTTAATTTGCAATCTATTTTCCCCATTATTTCATAGTTGTTTGTATACAAAACATTGTGCTTCTTTTAGTTTTCCCACAATGTAACTTTCTATTTATTATCAAAAGAATAGCACATCTGTGTTAATGTTTACTGATGTGACAGAAAATGCTGTCTTGTACAGTACCAGTCAAAAGTTTGGACACACCTTCTCATTCAACTACTTAGAAGAATCTAAAATATAAAACATATTCTGGTTTGTTGAGCATTTGTTTGTTTACCACATAATTCCATATGTGTTCCTTCATAGTTTGGATGTCTTCAATATTAATCTACAATGTAGAAAAAAATAAAAATAAAGAAAAAACATTGAATGAGAAGGTGTGTCCAAACTTTTGACTGGTACTGAAGTTCTGTTCTATTTTATTGTATATCTTTTATTTCTGATCTTAATCTGTTTACTGCTGCAACACTCAAATTTCCCCCATGGGGGATCAATAAAGGAATATCTATCTAATACATAAACAAATTTAGGTTGGCAACAGGGATTTTTATAGAGTCTAAAGATAAAGTTTGATTGAGGTACAATGAATACATTTTATATTCATGTTTAAATATGCTGCATCGTGTAGTGGTAGGTTTTGTATCTGTGGGTCCAGTGGGTTGCTGATGTCTGAATACAGTTATTAGGCAACCTACCACCCAATAACTCTTTGGTGTTTTTTTTATTATCTATTTTTGTTTATTCACTTTAATTAAATTCTGTGTCAATTTTGAAAGATCCCATCCCAAACAGTAATGACAAAAATCTTAATTAAGGAAAGCACACATCCTATAAAAAGGTTTTAATTCTGAAAGGATGACAAGATGACAAGAGCCAGGGGTACTAAATACAAATCATATAGCAGTCCCACAGAGAATAGCTTGGTGCAAGGGTGTCAACATAAAATTGCATATCAATCGATCTGGAAAATTAAAGCATACTCGGTCTCACTTCAGATTGGTTTAGTCTTAAAACAGGATAATTTCAAAGTCTGGAAAAACAGCAGGTTAAACAATGCTTAACACCTGTTTAAAGTTACAATATGGGACTAGACATTCTGTTACGGCCTCTTACAATTCACACAGCTGTGCAACTGTTTCCACTAATAAAGACATTAGTAACAGTATGTTACTGTATGTTGCTTTTTCTCTACACTCCATAAGGGCAGTGGTTCATGCACTTCAGAGACAATCACTGCACATGCAATCATTTCTCAATGGAATCTATTGTAGGCTGTGGAAAATGTCTTAAACCTGCCCAACTCAAACCTCTGAGCTTAAACCGTTTCCCTGCTCAACAATTTAAAATTATGGACAACACAAGCTTCTTTACAGTTAAGATAATACAATAACTGATAAATCAAGCTCTTAATGAAACACACTTCAGAATGTACCAAACCAGTAAAAAGAAAAACAAACAAAAAAAGACTCAAGATTTAACAATTTTGTACATTCTAAAGCTGAACCAGGTTGATGACAAACATCAAGAGTGAGTGGAAAATTCAAAAGTGAGAAAGCCTCTTCGTTTCAAGACATCTGTGATGGAGACAACTGGGCCTTCCTCATGGAGCGCAGGGCCTTTTCTCTTAGGTGTTTCTCCAGGTCATCCAAGCTGTCATCTACTTCACTGTCTGATTCCTAAATGAAAAACAGCATGAAATACAGCCTCTCAACGCACCACTTTGACACACACACATGAAATGCTGATGTATGACAAACAACAAAATAACATCCACTACATATGTGATCCATGTTGAGCACAAAGCAAAATGCCTTGGTAGCTATAAAATGCAGAAACTAGACATCACCTTTCTTGACTCTCCATCCTCCTCCCCACCGTGGTTTTCATGTCCATCTCCAGTCACCGGGCCGCCACTCTTCTCCTTCTTGTGCTTCTTGTGTTTCTTGTGCTTCTTCTCCTTCTTATGCTTCTTTTCCTTCTTCTTCTTCTTTTTCTTTCCACTGCCGTCAACATCTGAATTCTGCAACAAAACAAACAAAAAAAGAATTACTTTATGGGGAAAACATTTACAATGCCACAGGAAAAAAAGTTTCAAGAATTATTGTGCCATGAAAGGTTTATGCCAATAAATGCAGGCTAGAGAATATGTTCAAGGACTCTCAGTATTCAAGGTCATTAAAAGTGTCTAAGAACTGGGATGATGTTGCATATTTAATCTCCAGAGAAAAGTTTACAATGCTTTATATTTTCAATTTGTTTAAGGAATTCTTGAGGTTATGGTTGATGGCAAGATAATGATGGCTAATGTAATCAGATGAAGACACTATTGGCTTGCTGCATGCCTATCTACACAAATGCAGAGTATCTGCATACTGTCCTTTAAGACTCAATTAAACAAAGCCAGAATTTAAACCAAGCTAAAGTATCAAACCTTGTTCGGGGATTGACTGCCGGAACCACTGCTGGCTTTTTTGGCTGGTGGTGGAGACCCACTGGCTGAGCGGGATGGCGAAGGGGAGGCAGATGCAGGGACCGGACGTTTCTGAGCTGCTGGCTGGGGGGAAACTGATCTGGACCTGGAGGATGCTCTCCTCAGAGGCTGGGGACCGGGAGAAGGTCTGTGTAGAGGACAAAAAAGACATTTAAAAAACTGTTTATGGAACAAAAGGATTAAAGTGCTTTATCCTGACATAATCAGAATAGAAGTGAATAACATCTGACTGGCTTACCGCTGGTTGTTGCGTGGCTCCGGGGTGCGGGACACCCTGCGGATGGGTTTGCCACTGTGTGAGGGGGACTGCTGCCTCCGCTGGTTAGCTGGAGATGAACTGGAGGTTTCAAAACGCCTCTGCGGACTGGTGGAACCTCTTATGGGGCGACCGCGGTTTGCAGGGGACGGGGAGAGGCGGCTGGCAACAGGGGACCGCGTATCCCTGCTTGGCCTGACATTAGGCAACATGGGGCTCCTCCTGTGTCTGGATGGAGATGAGGATGGAGGCGTGCGTCTCCTCGGAGCAGGAGAACTTCTGCGCTTGGGCGACCTGGAGACGCGTCGTTTGGCCCCTGGCGAGGAGCGTTTTGAGGGAGAGCTAGACAGCTTCCTCTTCTGTGGAGGCAAAGGTGAGGGGCTGTAGCGACGCTGGATAGGGGGAGAATATCGTCTGGGGGATGGAGAACGACGACGGGGAGGTGGGGAAGGAGACCTGCGAAATACCAAAAAAATAATTGTCAATCATTTTTTTTATTCTCAGATAATAATAGTGAAATGATAGCTGAAGAGATAAAAATGAACAAAAATATACCTTCTTCTAAGAGGAGAGGGAGATCTGCGGCGTCGTGGGGGAGACGGTGTGCGGCGCCTGCGTCCAGGAGATGGAGAACGTCTTTTCCTGAAAGGGTAGAAAACAAAACATTTTTACATGTGAACACAGAACATGATCAACATTTGATTTAACATCAAATAAATCATTCATAAACTAAAGTACTAACCTTGGAGAGGCATCTCTGTGTCGCCTCCTGGGGGAGGGTGTACGGCTGCGTCTCCTCCTGACATCCCCATTTCTGGCACCTGGCCCTGCTGCTGGCCTCTTAGGTCCCTCGTCTTCGGTTGAGGAAGACCCTGTATCTGACACCAAACAGAAAAAGACATCAACGACCGGTTTATGATAGCCTTTACTGTATGCTGTGAGGAAAAACACCAAGGTTTGGGTTAGGGCACAGCTTCAAACGTCCATGAGAGCAAAATGACATGGACAGAGACTTGGTTAGAGAGAGAGGGGCTTGGGTATGGGAGAGGACAGAACGGGGATAAAAACGCTAATAACCTGAAGAAGACTGTCGATTCTGCCTGCGATACTGACGCCGCTGCTGCACCGAATCTGCTGTTGCCTCTTTCTCATTTTTATCCTCCTCTGAAATGTAGAGCATTGAGTGTCTCATCAGTGAAAAAGAATGCCATGGAAATGTCAGATAATACAGAAAAAAAATGGAACTATATCCCTGTGGCTTGAGTTTTATTTAATCTACATGGCATAGCGCGATTTGACTGTAGATTTTTTACTTTGGTCCCTTGTGTTCGTATTACTTGTTTAATCATGGTCTTTTTCACTCTCTATGTATTGATACTGTGAGGGGGATCCAACAAACAATTATCAAAGCGGGTTTACAAATTAACCAATGAGGTACCTGGGCATAGATTTAACTTTCTAAGTCGCAAAAAATGACATTTGCTATAGTCTAAAATATTAAAGAAATAGACATAAAAAGGTCACGAACTTGAGGTAATTACTCATTTTGTCATGAGGTTGAAATAAGTAGGTAACCTAAGCTTCTCCCATGAGCTTAGCAATATTACCTTGTAGGACATTTTCACCCCCCAAAAAAAATGCTTCCGTTATTGGCACAATCATTAAAATTGCACAATTTGTAATGGTACATGCTGTAAACTCTCACTATGGTGAAATAACATCTGCTATCCCTTCCATTCCCTTCCTGCTGAAAACCAGAGCAAACAGTCTTGTCAAAAACGGTCAATTTTTGACAATTAGAGTCAACTGGGAATGCAATACAACCGTCTTCACAGTTAGTGAGCCGTAGGGTCACAGGCCTCTGTGGTTCTTTAAACAGATATAATGTAAGGCTCACCTGAATCGGACCCTTCGGAAGGTCTGGCCTTGGCATTATCAGACGGAGAATCGCCTCTTCCTCCTGGTTTTCGCTTTAAACCTGAAAAACAAGACACCAATAACTATAAATGCACTTATGATAATCATACTACTAACAAGATTTCTAATAAGTCTTATTTCTAAAACAGAGGGAGCCGACGTTGTCAGTATGACACAAAGATGTAATAATTATGGAGCAATTAAAAATATATAAAGGATCATACCAGATGATCTGGCTGGTGATGGAGAGCCTCTGCCCCTCCTGGCCCGTGGAGATGGGGAGCGCCTGTCTTTTCCTGCAGGGCTAATGGTGTTGTCAGGATGATGGACCGGTTTTCGGGGTGGCGTGTTAGATATTCTTTTCATAGCTTTTTTAGGCGAGCGAGAGTTGGAGGAGCTGCTGCCGGAGGATGAAGCAGAGCGAGAGCGCCTCCTGTAGGATACAAACACAATAACAACATTAAAACGGGTATTTTCAAAGATTAAAGCTGGTCCCACGATGTCTGTATGGCCCAGATCTACTGTACACAATGTTGGTGACCAATAAAATAATAAAAATAGGAAGATGTTACAGAGGAACTACGCCTTTAGGACTCAATGATGATGATTATTTTAGCACTAGGATGCAACCACAGACCTGCGGACAGGGGAGCGTCTATGTCTGTTTCTGGAGTTGGGGGGGCCACGTCTGGGGGGGCTCCTTCTACGAGGAGACATCCTCCTCCTGGGACTCTGTCTTCTACGAGGGGAGTAAGATCTGAAATGGGGTATAGAAGGATAGAAGCTTTGAATTTCTTTTTAACGTTTAAGAACTCTGAGGTTCTTGATTTTACACATCATTTAAAAACATACATTTTTGAAGAACCAGAGGACACCAAAATAACTTATGTCAGAAATTACCGAGAACGGGAGCGTCGTCTGCGAGTACGGGAATGAGAACGAGAACGGTGGTGAGGTCTTTCCCTCCTGCTGTCCTTCTCCCTTTCCCGAGACCTGGGCCTTTCCTCTTTCTTATGAGTCTTCTCTGGTGAAGCTTCTTTGACTTCAGTCACTGGTTCTGGATTTACCACCTCCACAACTGTGTCACTACAGGCCAGAGAAAGAAGTTTACATTTTAAATGTGACCTTCAAAGTTGTTTCGTTTAATCTAAAAGAAAAACTACTGAACTGTAAAAAAAATTAAAAAAAAAATTGAATAGTGTTTTACAAACCAGGTGGAAGGAGTTTCTTGGATGACTGGTTCTGGCAGGGCTCCATCTAATGTTTCTGACTCAACAAGTTGCTCCAAAGGTTTCGTGGGCAGCTGCATCAGAGGGGGAGGGGGTGAACCGTTGCCAACTGGACTGGCTTTGCGTCTTGGGGAGCGGGAGGCGCTACGTTTCCTTTCCCGCTTCACTGGTGACCTTCGCCGGGGTGATGGTGACCTTGTCTTTCGCCTGGACAGAGAAGAAGCAATCAGAATTTGTTTTCATGTTCTGTGATAGACACACAAATCCAACTTATGTCCACTAGGGTCGATATAGAAGACCTTTTTCTTACCTCCTTGGGCTTTTTGACTGAGCCCTCTCTCTGATTTCCTTGTCCTTTTCTCTTTTATCATCATCGACCTTCTTCAGAGAAGCTAGCTTCTCCTGTTCAATCTTCCGCAAATGTAACAATGGGGGGGAACAATCACATCACTGTCATCAAAGATATATGTTCTGTCTGAATTATACGTACAATGTCATTGTCTCAGCCTCTGGTTCTTATAGGACATTTTATCAACCCTGATTATCATAGCATTTTACAAACGGGTGTTTGAGAATTGTGTATGCTGTTTCTACCAAATACATTATCAGACTTATTCACACGAGTCATTTTGCCATTTGGCCTGGGCCGCTTTAACTTCAAACTGTCAGCGACCACAGATCCATGACCTTCCTACAGCTAACAGAGACATTTTGCTAAATTGACCTCAGGGAGAAACTCACCTGTCTCTGTTTTATTTCCTCCTTCTTCTGTTCCAGAAAAGCAGATGGGATGCCTGCGATGTTCTCCTGGGCACTCAGCAGCAGGGGCCATAGGTCCCTCATGAACTCCCGGGCATTCTTCCCATTCAGGAAGCCTGTCAGGTTGATCTGCATCATCTTGCTATCCGGGTGCTGTAACACACACACGAAGGAGGGAGAGAAGAGACCATATGGCCATTGAAATAATGGAAGGCACAATATTAGGGGGTGGGGGGGTGGGGGTTAGGATCCCACAAATGGGACTGCCTACCCTCTAGTCCTCACTAAACTGCTGTGACTATGTAATTAACCATACTCAAAACATGTAAGACACTGATTAGTATACTAAACATAACTGGGTCCAATACTTGATTCAATAACCATCAAAACAAATGTGTGATTGATTTAAAATCATACTCACATACTCAAACTGAGAATGTGAGCTAGCTGAGGGGAGACATATCTAGTGATATAAAAACTGCATGCAATATTTGTGTTTTACCCATTTCTGATTGTTATTCCCCAAATATACAATCAAGAACACAAAACATATTTTGTCATTAGTTGATTTACTCAGTACTATCCCAACTGCTTTACATTTCTGTGTCCCTACCCACCCCTTGTCCTCTCCGGTCTCCCCACAGTCTACACTTCAGGAGTTAAACAAATAGCCACAATACAGAGTGCGTTAAAACCCAACACTGCAAGTACAGTCCGGTGTCTTCAGTGAGTCCCGTGGGATCAGTGGGCACGGAGCTCCCATGGCTTGCTTCCGCCTCCCTACTGCTTGAGACTCAACCACCTTGAGCTTAATGTTATATCATTTATCTAAATTGCAAGAGACGAACAAGCAATAATGAGTACACAGTTACACAAAAAAAAGAAGTTTTCTTTTCAACAGCTGATAGAATTATTGTGAGATACCGTTATCTCAATTCAAGTTCCCTTTCTTACCATTATGCAACAATACCCTTTAAACTTAGCTTAAACAGCCCAACACCCCCCCCCCTCCCCAAAAGCTATGGCAAGCAAAAGATCAAATGAAAAGATAAAAAATATATAGATTTTGAATTTGTAGTAATGGTGTCACATTTGCTATTATTAAACAAATACATGTGGTTTTTAGCATTTTAGGAGAATGAAAGTCATTAACCAAGTAATTACGCATATATACCATACTTGCAATGTAGTATACTATGGGATGGAATCCTAGTAATAGTCTAATAGAGGACACTATGTGTACATTACTTGGGTTATTTCCCTCCAATTAACCCGTTTTCCTATTTTAAAAAGTAAGACAGTGCTATGTAAATTACTAGGGGTGTAAAGATTAACTGATTCATGTCGTAAAAACGATACAAGAGTCTTTAATACAGCGATGTCGATACAAAACTCTGAATCTGACTCAAATTTTGAGGGGAATCGGTCAAAACTGGATAAGTTCGTCATAAACAGATACAGTCTAAAATAAAGTTTTTTATGTGTTTTCTGTGGATATGAGTGGAAAGAAAGAAAGGTGTGTGTGCGTGTGTAATGTTACGATCGAAGACAGAGGCAGCGAGACCCCGCCCCGCCTCAGCTGCAAAGATAAAGGGGGGGGAGGAGCAGAGCTCAGCGGTCTGGCAGGCAAGTCATGTATACAAGCAGGCCGTCACAAGTGGGGAGCTAGCATGGTGACAAGCTATAAAAAGTCCCAAAAACAACTTGGACCAGTGATGCAAGATTGGATACCTTCTTTGGTTGGCTAGACCTAAGCAAGGGCTTATAAATTAGCATCGCTAACCTACACTGCCTAGTGTCTTCTATTACAGTCATCTGTGGGTCCTAGTGTCCCACTGCTGCCTTCAATGTGGGACAATACTGAGTATACTATGGACTTTTGGTTGCCTCTCAACATAACCAACAGTGAAAACCACAGCAAAAGGGCTCACAGACAACAGTGTGTACTGAGGAGGAACCGGAGAGTGGCTGCTACGACTCCACGACGACGCTGCGAACTTGTCATGGTTAACTGTACAATTTCTGGATTGTATCGCAGATTATGTATCGACATGTGTATTGAATAGTCTTGAGAGGGAAATATACACACCCCTAGAAGTTACCCATTAGTGGGGTCCAAATTATGCTTAAATAAAGAAAATACTTAAATGAAGTAGCCAGTAGCCTATTGGATGAAGAACATGCACAATTTAGTATTAAACAATAAAATACACAACATCAGTGGGGCTCAGCATTACAGCCCTACTGGCAAGAAGGATTTTGCTAAGATCAAAATCATGACCACTACAGATATTTCAATGGCCTTTAAGTTTAAAGAGTTACTTAACACCAAATAGAAAAGTATTGTTTATGTTTGAAAGTCTCATGCGTTGCACATCTTACGACACACACCCGAGACGCTGAGTGTTGTGAGAGGTCTAACAGATTTTTTTCAGGATAACTTGCAATCAGATTAAAATCTTGTTTTAGTTAACCTCCAGATGTTGAAGTTCTCAACTTGCTACAGTTACTGGGGGATGTGTGTTCATGGCACCCTCACATCATTGTAAGGTGTGGTTGCAAGTGCAACAGAAAGCGGGTTCTGGCCACACCCAACAGAGGTTCAAAAGACATGAAATTTTCAAACCTAGGGGGTCATTGAGAGGATACTTTTCTCACTTGGTGTTAAAATACTCCTACAGTTATCCTCTAAGGAATGTAAAGGAAGAGATCCATTACTCTTAAGACCAGGGATCTGGGCAATTTACTGTTGCACTGCAAATACCTACATGATTATGGCATTGTTCAGGTGTGTCTTTCACTGACATGATATTGGTGATCCCTGCATATAACTCACCTCAAACCACACACTGCATCATGAAGGGAGAGTTGGGCTCAGTGACTTTGGGCTCAGGAGAGAGCTAATTAGGTGTTGGTGCTATACTTCTGATGCAAGGTATAACATCCATATTGGTTCAGGCCTTTTAAATCATAAATCACATCATCATTAGAAGACTGCTGAATATAGGCACTTTGTCACATAACAGCAAAACATAGTTATGTCATTATTATTAATTTACACCAATTGTTACTTTAGCCATTCAATTTCAATTTGACTAGGATGTGCAATTATTTGCTTATATCCCTTCTTACTAACTCAACAATGCCCTCAAATGTATGACAGTTTTGAAAAACAAAAAAAAACACAAAACACATTAAGAACATTACCTTCTCCTCAAGTTGGTTAAATATAAACTCTATGACGACGTCGTCCTCGAAACCCAGGATCTCTGTCACTCGCTGTGTAATCCAAGGCTTGATGACTTCTAGGTTCACTTTGGTCATGTCCACCTGAGGGTGAAACGGTGTCAGGCAATCAAAAACAAATCTCCCAGGCACCTCACCAACCCTGGTCTCACCACGCACGTGTGGATGCAACAACAGTAACGTAAACGTGCGTGATCCTGTACCTTCTTGTCCAGACATTCTGCAAACTTCAGCTGCTTCAGCAGTTTCTTCTGCTTGTTGCTGAAACGGTTGTCCTGCTCCGCACTTGTACCCTGCAGGAGAAGTCACAAGAACAACAGTCACACCGAGCCTGAAACACTGAAACACGTCCCTCACAGCCTTCAGCTGCGAGAACAACAACCTCAGTGACGTCACCGTGACGTCACACACACACACACACACATGGAAACAAAAAACACACACAAAGTCCCGTTAGAGTCGTGATGTGCGATAACGCCAGATCACGTGACCACACCGCCAGATCACGTGACCAATGTGAGTCAGGCAGGCTAACGTTAGCTAAGCTACGTTAGCCTGCCTAATCCTCCAGGCTAGCCTCGTGGCTGCCTGGAGCGCGTGGTGTGCACACCGTCAATCAATAACACGAGACGTCATTCTGCACACACTGACGTCATGTCTGCGCGTTATTAAGCCCCCCGTTCGCGTGGCCGTGGTCGTGACCACCCCGCAGCCACAGACGGTGCACCTCCCGACGCCATCTTTAGCCGCGGCTAAAGGCTAACGGGAGCTAGCTACAGCTCGCTAGGCTCGTCTATTTCCTGCAACCGTGTCGCCTCCAAGGTGCACGCGAGAGGAGCGCGAGCTGTGGGTCGCATGCGGTCAGACGGGGGACGTCGTGTAGCAGACGTCCACGCTGCACACACACGTGCACCGTGGGGATGCCCCGGTGCAAACACGGCCTTTGTCGAGACGTCCTCAGGTGATAGACGGGCCCGGCGGTCACGGATGCGTGGCCTCCTCTGGACTCTGAACACGGCGCCTCACGCTACAACACACCACTCAGCCACACAGCGGAGAGCACCACGGCATCTCACAGGAACTTACGCGGAAGAATCCCGCGTCCATTATCAGAGGAAATGTATATTAACAGGTGCTGTGGAGAAAGACGTGCGCTGCTCCGGGGAAGTCTGCGTCGAGCCGGATGAAGGAGCGCCTCTAGCGGCGGAGACGGGAACTGCACCCTGTGGTGATGGAGGGAGAGGAGCGCACCCTGAGCAGGAGCCTGGTTTATGAGGGAAACACTGAAACAGGCATTACCAATAATAATAATAATAATAATAATAATAATAATGATCATATATTTTATTTATAGAGCGCTTTTCAGAGCATTAAAAGCTACACACTTAAAACTGAAAACACACAGCATTAGTCAGTTTTCAAGAGGTGAGTTTTGATTTCTGATTTGAACATTGAAAGATCATTGCAGTCTCAATATGCAGAATTACATCTTTCTGAGTGTTAGAATATTACTATGAGAGCAGCTTTTTAATGCATGATCTTAATGCGGATTAATCCGCTTAGCACTTATTGTATTCATATTAATTTGTTTCTGCACTTATTGTATTCGTATTAGTTTGTTTCTGCACTTATTGTATTCATATTAGTTTGTTTCTGCACTTATTGTATTCGTATTAGTTTGTTTCTGCACTTATTGTATTCATAATAGTTTGTTGCACTTATTGTATTCATATTAGTTTGTTTCTGCACTTATTGTATTCATAATAGTTTGTTGCACTTATTGTATTCATATTAGTTTGTTTCTGCACTTATTGTATTCATATTAGTTTGTTTCTGCACTTATTGTATTCATAATAGTTTGTTGCACTTATTGTATTCATATTAGTTTGTTGCACTTATTGTATTCATATTAGTTTGTTGCACTTATTGTATTCGTATTAGTCTGTTTCTGCACTTATTGTATTCGTATTAGTTTGTTTCTTATTGTACTTTTTTGTTTCTCTTTTGCTCTGGTTTATGCTCTTAGATGCTTGTTTAAGAAAGGAGATGCACTTATGACTTCTGGTGACTTGTAGTTCTCTTGAATACCTCTCTTTGGATAAAAGCGTCTGCTAAATGACTGTAATGTAATGTAATTTTAACTACTTCAGAGACTGCTGGGTAGTTGCATCATATTTTATTGGCTGATCATGTGTGTTGTAGGTCAAATCAGAATTGGCAAAGTATCTTGTAATTTTGCTGGTGAAATAAATGTGAGAGAGTAAAAAAAATACAATAACCTCCCTAAAATCTAGTAACGACAACAAAACCGTACGTAGTAAACACATTAATCAATACTATTGTCATCAGCATCACCAGTATTAAGATTACTTTCTAAATGAAGGTCAACAATTCAAAATGATCACGGCTGTTTGGGTGAATAACATTTTTATTAATCAAGGTCTAATTCTAAAGTACACAGCATTTTTTTTAATACATTGCTTTCCAAAGCAATCTACAGTAAATAAGGCGTCATTTCTTATAGGTGCTCATTCATAATTAAAATCACACTGCTGGCAAAATTGGCAAAAAAAGACTTAGGTTATGGGGGTTGTGTACAGTGTGTGATATTCACTTAATAGACTGTATTATAAAAGACTGGCTTTTGAAAACAGCCAAAGTACGTGGTGAGTCATTACAGTCCAGATTTAACTGAGACCGCCATTCCAAATGATCCTTGAATCAAAGTGTACAACAGGTGTGTTACTCTAAATGTGCAACTTGTCCATATTGTTTGTCCACATTTTCATAGACATTGTAACAGACTGTTTTTATCAATTGATGCAAGTCACATGACATTTGGAAATCTCCAAAGTATTTTGTTGTTCAGTCAGAGGCAACATGTGTAAAGTGATTCTAATACCATGATAACAATTAAAAACGACAAAGATTAGGTGAAAGTTTGACAGTATATTACTCCCTGAAAAAGACTGAGTTGTGTGTGTTCGAGGGCATGTCCACTGTATATTGAGAGCGGCTGTGGCGTAGTGGAGAGCAAGGTAGTTCTCCAATCAGAGGGTCGGTGGTTCGATACCCGGCTTCGGCAGTCGATGTGTCCTTGGGCAAGACACTTAACCCCAAGTTGCTCCCGAAGGCTTGCCATCGGCGTGGACTGGATGTTGTACGAATGTTAGTTAGAGTCTGATGGTGGCACCTTGCATGGTAGCCTGTCATCAGTGTGTGAATGGGTGAATGATATGTAATATACTACTGATCGTAAGTCGCTTTGGATAAAAGCGTCTGCTAAATGACTGTAATGTAATGTAATGAGAGCGTCTGACTGAGAACTCCTACTTTTCCTACAAACAGTCCCTGCCTCATTGCTGTAATGTTCTAGAGCAACAGAGGATACTGGGTGACACCATGTGAATGTGAAGTGAAAGGAAGTGTGTTTTTGGTAAATGCAGGCAGAAGAAAAGTCAGGGGCAGGGCAGTGGTCAGTCTTTGTGGAGCAGGTTGTCGCTAGCTGACTGGCAGTCCCTCGTTTGTCCTCTTGTCCCGAATGGAGCGCAGCATGTCTGACACCAGCTTCTCAAGCCGGAAGGCTGGTGCCCAGCCCCAATCTCTCCTGGCATTGGTGTCATCAAACCTCACGGGCCAGCTGTCGGCTGCAAAGTGACACGCAACATGACCACATTACTTCCATCACATCAGTTATAATTAATGCATTATGAATGTCATGTCATTTCAAATCAAGATAATAGTGAAAACTCATTACTTTCAGGTCCATCCAAGAAGATGGCCAACCAGTATAATGTATTTAACAGAATGGAAACATGGCAAAGTTGTATAATCCAACACAGGTTTTGTGTGTAGGTATGTGCACCACGTTGTACCGATGGTCTGGCGGACAGAGTCGGGATTGTAGGTGACCTTGAGGTGGGGGAGATGCTTGCGGATTTCTTGCGCCACCTCTTCTGGAGTGAAGCTCATGGCGGCGATGTTGTAGGTACGCAAGGACAGCTGGCACTCTGGAGCCTGCATGAACTCTATGGTGGCACGGTGGCAGTCAGAGATATGCATCATGGGAAGGCGGGTGTCGGGACGCAGGTAGCACTCGTGGTGACCCGTGCTGAGGGCATCGTGGAAGATCTGAACGGCATAGTCTGCGAAGAAAGGGATACGGATTACCTTGTCCATAACATCAAACTGATTGTGTTGAATATATGTAACATATGCAGATAGTTGAGTGATGCAATACCTGTTGTTCCTCCTCCTGGAGGTGTGTTGACTGATATCACACCTGGGTACCGTAGGCAGCGGAAGTCCAGACCATACTTATGATGGAGATACTAAAGAAAAAGAATATTGAGATGTCACAAATTTGAACAAATCAATGAATCAAATGACTGCGTGCTTGTGTATGCATGTGCATTTAAAGACTGACACACCTCCCCCATCAGTTCTCCGTGCACTTTGGACACGCCATAGATGGTTCGAGGTCTTTGGACACAGAGGTCAGGGGCCGGGTCACGTGGAGAAGAGGGACCGAACGCTCCTATGGTGCTGGGGACAAAAAGGCGCAGGCAGTTCTCTAGGGCCAAGTCCAGCACATTATGAAGGCCTAGGTGGACAGTAGAACACCCAAAGAGGAGGTTAAACATACTAATCCCTAAAAAGGCGGTTTACATATGAACAGGGTATTCAGCAGACCTGTGATGTTGATCTTGCGTGCCAAAGCCACATTAGCTTCGCCAACAGCACTTAGCAAAGCGCTGTAGTGGATCAGCCAAGTGACACGATAATTTACGACCAGTTCTCGGAGATGTTTGTAGTCCAACACATCAGCATAAACAAATGGACCTGATGGGGAAAGAGAAGAATATTCGTAAACTAATGCTTTAAAAGAGCGGGGGAATAAGCAGTACATTCTGTTAAGTGTAAATTGGAGAATAATGTAAAAACACAATGTATCTGGAGAAAATAACTTGATTTTGATTTGCATACCACTGCTGAAAACATGAGGTGGAGGCTTCTTAATGTCTGACAGGATTACATTCTCTGTTCCAAACTGTTTCCTAGAAGTTGATAAAGAGATGATGTCGTTCAAATTTCATACATTTTCACAAGCTTTGTTGTCTCAGGGATTTCTACACATCTCACCTCAGTATCTCTGCCAGTCCCACACCTAACTGCCCAAGACCACCTGCATATAAAGACACAGTTTAGTATTTTATCTATCATGAGAAAAAAGGAAAATGTTTGGAGTTTGGTACCAAAGGGGAATCAATGTTTTTGATGCAACACGCTTCAGCTTTTTGTTTGTTCCAAAGCTTTATCCCGGGACAAAAAGTGACAGTGGGCTTTTATTCTCCCCTCCAGCTGCTCATTGGCTCTTTTCTATCACCAGCACTGTCTGTACGCACCCTATTGTGAAGAGTCTAAATGGGGTCCTGCTGCTGGTGCACAGTGAAAACAACTCGAAAAATTAAAAACTACAATACACGTGTCTACTATTCCACTCATGTCATTCATGCCAATTGTATTTAATTTAAACATAAGATCTGCTTGGAAGTGAGCAACTCTCTCATATCCCTTACTAGGTGCCCTTGAGCAAAGCACTAGACCCCTGTTGTAACTGCTCTGATGACATGAGTACAAAACAGTGGCTGCACAGTGAAAGTGGTAGAAAACAGTGGTAGCTTCACAGGTTCAGTATTTTTGTAGCTGACGAAAATAACATCTTTCTCTCCATCTTAAGCTATTAATAGTTCATTTAAAAAAATACTACCTGTGATGAGGACACGGGGGTTTTCCTGAGTTGGTTGGGTGCTGCAGGTTTCCAGGCTGTTCCACCTGCTCATCTGCCTGGGCAAACAGCTGAGGCTGCGACCGGGCCAACTTCGCGCCCGGCTGAGACAACCTCTGCAAAACAGGCCCAGCGCAGCTGCAGTGGGCATACAGACCCCCGGCTGCATGTCCAGTTGGCAGTCCTTAGAAAAGTGAAATTTAATCGACATTAATCTTATATTTATATACAAGTAAAAATGACATTACCGAATAATAAATTAAAGAAAAAGATATTTACCTGTGTGCTGACAGAATCAGAAATCCCAGACAATCCAACGATCCAAAACCAGCAGATTCAATTTAGTAAATCTCAAACTATTCCTCTGAACTAAATGACGAAATAAAGGCTGATAAGACAGTTTTCCAGGCATAAAAATGTCAGAATTAAATGATTACCATCTGATTGGTCACCGTCTCAGTTCAACCAGTAACCACTGGATAAATAAGCAGGAGTAGAAAGTCATGCCGGGCTATGTGGTTTGTCCACATTGTGTAATCACCGGGGTTTGTGGCTCTTGACTGAACAGGACTACAGTCTCCAGCTTGCAAAGCTCCGTGTGTGCAAACATGCTGACTTGCATTGCACAGGGATTTGTATTGTGAAGAGTGTTTAGCTGAGCTTAACAGGACTGGGAGGTGTGTCTGTTATACAACCTCCTTCTATTGGTAATATCTGTGAGTGAATATCAGAAAATAATAACTAAAAAAATAAAAAAACATTAAACATATTATTATAAAACATTTTTAACAATAGTTTTAAGATGTGTTGTGAGGGCTAAACATCCCGAAATGACATCAACAATTGTGGTTTTTTTTCTTTTACATTTTTTATGAAAGAATAAAAAATTACTGTACATTTAGTAGTACAAAAAAGTAGCTGTCACACATTCTGAAATAATATTATTTTAAGATTTAAAATGTTAAGGCTGACTATCTTCACTTCTTCATGTACTGACAGGGCATCAGCTGAGCGCCAGCTTGGCCCACTCAGTGACCATGTTCCTTATCTCCTCCTGAACCTCTTCAAGGTGATGAGCCTGTGGAGTCCACCTCAGAAAAAACCCTTAGGACAAGACATGGGCTTGAGTCAGCATCAGCGTTGATTTATCAAATCCTAGAATCATCAAGTTGGCTTACAACTCTAAATAGTGAGAGCATTGGGCTTACGTTAGAATGTATGTTTGTGCCAAATCTGAAGAAATTCGCTCCAGGTGAGATTTACAAGTATGTACGTATGTTCAACCTGAAAACAGATTTGCCTCAGGCTATGACTGTAGGCATGAAGATGAGATCATTTTTGAAAACATCATAGCTCACCTCTCCAAAGCTGTAGGGACTGAGGGTGGACTGAGGGCCAGATCGCTAGCTCGGTGGGCTCATACAGGGGGTTAGAGTAGCAGTCCCTCTCCCTGGGCCTCAACAGGGCCCGGAACAAACAGTGAGTGTTCTCCTTCACTCTCAGAGCACACCTGAGAGGGAAGAGTGAGGTGGGAGGTCACTAACACCTCGTAAAGATAGTTTGAATGAATGAAATGGTGGAGATTTGTCTGAGCCATCAATTTCTCCAATGCAGCCGTACGACTGACCTCTCCTGATGGCTGTTACACAGGAAGGTGCCGTAGTCTGACGCATAGGCCTCCATCGCCAGCCTCAGGAGCAGCGCCTCAGAGAAGCCCAGTGCCAGGGGGAACTGACGCCACATCTGCCACACACAGTCCAGCAGCAGCAGGAAGACCGGGGATTCCTGCTGGAGACGGGTGTGGGAGAAGGCTGAGTGTGCACACCGCTGCCTGAATGGGTGTCCTGCCTGGAGGGAAGAACACTTATTCATATAAACATGCATACAATGCACACTGTATGGTACTGTTTTTTTCTGTGTCAATTCCAACTCATCAACTGGAGATCATGTTGGGGCACAGTTGAAATATCATCACTTCCCTTTTTCGCTCAATATGTACAACTTTGCGGGTGAATATTCTTTCTTGTCTATTTAATTAACTCTAAAGCACAAATAATTACTTTCCTTAATATGATTTTATCTTGTTTTAATTGAGCATGAAAATGTCAGCTTCGATATCAATTGTTTGTTGTTTTTTTTCATGGGCTGTGAAATTGAGAAATGCTCCACTACACTGAAGGTAGAATTGTTTTGTTAAATCCATGACTGCTTCACGCAGCACACTGAATCATTCTTAATTTTAAGACATTTCCTGTAAAGGGTTGACTGTGGAGCAATATCCTTTTAGCAAGAGATGTGGCCTTAACCACATGTGAGATTGTGCCTGAAAAAACAGCTCGGCAGCAAAATTTCAGACATTAAAAGGAATACAATTCAATAAACTCTCACTTTTGTTATTTAGATTCTTTCCTTTTGATTTTAATTCTGAAACTTAACTGAAAGCATTAAAAAGACCACCTGAAGAAGATCATGAGTAGCGCATTCTATCGCTACTCATGATTCGATGACAGATAGTAAATAAAAATGCATACTTTGGAAACAGTGACCCTGTGTCACTGATACTGTGTTCATGTGTCTCAATCTATTTGCGTACACTCACCTGTACCCACTCTCTCTCCAGCAGATCCAGGAAGCCCTCCAGTGTGCGGCAACAAGGATCCATGATGAGCTGAGCCAGAGTGCTGATGAGCAAAGTGGAGTCCGTCCCTTCAGAGCCGTGAACCAGAACTGAATGACCGTCCCTGCAAAAAACCAATAGACACAATACAGTCCAGTCCTGTCATGTATTAAAAAAAGGTATACATGAACTTGTCTGTCTTTGGTGCTGCTCACATTATTTGTTATGCTATCCTTATGTCGTTACATGCATGTTGATAAGATAAGATAAAACTTGCAATACAAAGGGTGCAAATATAAAACGTCTAAGATAAGAATAAGGTGAAAATCCAATATGTTTAGTATATATACAATGCCAAAATCAGGTTAACAAGATTGATTAAAAAAAAATTAAGTAAGAGCCAAAAGGTTTTTGTCCCTCTAGACAAGAATATGCTTTTGACAAGAGATAAGCGCGCACCAACTGTAATCCCTCCACGGAGAAAAACACACACACACACACACACGCCGTGGGTGTAGTTCCTACCTCTCCACACACTCCGCCAGCAGACCAGCTGTTGACAGGGCAGTTTGGACGTGAGACAGCCACTTTGAATTCTCAAGCTTACTGAGCCAACGGTCCATATTGTTGGACCCGTCCCCGCAGGCCTCCACCAGCTTAATGAAACTCTCCTGCAGTGATTTACCCCTGTACACGCACATGAAGACAAAGAGGTGTTTAGTTTGATGTGACATATCAGTATCCTAAAACGGGGAACGGCATCAACTCCCACTAAACACCTTTCGCATCTCACCTCTCCATCTGCCTGTGAAGTCTCTTCCAGCTGCTGTAACTCGATTTGGACTCAAACCCTCCGCCTGTTAGCCGGGCCTGCAAGGCCTGCTGACTGGAGCGCGTGTCAATGATGAAGCCTTTGTCCGAGCCGTCGATCACAGCCTGGAGGAGTTGCTCGTCCTCCCTGCAGCGCTTCCTATTGGCTCCCGTCAGCGGCTGACTGCTGCGCATGATAACCTGAAGAGATAGATTCAAATTTGTTTAGTTGCATTGGAGCATGGAGTGTGAGCTGGCAGAACACATACATTAAAAGCGCCTCACCATGCCGTTCTTCCTGTGGTAGTAGCAGAGGACAGGGAAGCGTCCCCCCTGTCTGAACTTGGCCGCCTTCTCCAGCGTGTCATCATCGGTGGTCTTGGGGACGATGACAGCTGGAGGGTAAGAGGGACACACTAAGTGGTCTCTGTTCACAGTGCTCAGTCTCCACCTATCATGCTGCAAACAGGAGAGAGAAGACCATCAGGACTAGTCAACGAGACACGTGACTGTTTAATTCTAATACACAAAGGGCATGTAACCTGCACACGGTGCATTCATGTTCACCACTCTGCTCTGTGTCAAAGGATACTAAAGCTTCAGGAAACAGCTCTACTATAAGTAGGTCCTCCTTCCTGTGCATACAGCACTCGCTCATTGCTGAGTTGTTCACTCTTAAAAACCTAGAGGGCCAATAAACTTAGTGTTTCACTCTTGAGACACAACTAGCCTTGCTCTATCAAGAGGTAAACAAAATCTTCCTAACAGAAAAAAAAAAAGCTAAAGCTATCTAAGTAACATGTTGTATCGTGTTTCTTCAAAATAAATAAAGTTTATTTTTTTCTGGAGTCTCACAATAACGACAAGACTCCAGGAAGCCACTGCTTTTGGTCTAGAAATTGTCCAGTACATAAACTTCCATAAAAGCAAAACTTTGTTGTTTTGACACTTTGTATTTTTATGAATTTGAAACTTTCGGTCAGGGCCAGGCGTGCTGTTTCCGGGTTTCCAGTCTTAATGCTAAGCTAAGCTAACCGTCTCCTTGCTTTAACTCTCTGCATGTAGCATATTTTCCATGATGACACAATATCCTTTTAAACTCCCTTTGACAAACCTCAACCACATAACACAAAGCTAATCTATGAGCTGCGGCTGACGGATGTGGGCTAACATGCTGGCTCCAAAAAGTATTTTTCTGGGTGATGGACAGTCACCGGGGTGATGAAAAGTAAAGATACGGTACATGTTCAGGGAACATTGTGCCTATAAAACATCCACATCAACAATGCTGCCTTCAGGGTCCACTCATCACCATAGCAACACGCTACTCCCAGAGGAAGACAACCGTCTATTTAAGCACAAATTCAAGCTGCGTGCAGCACATTTTAAAGTTAAAGGAAAACAAATGAAAAGCTTTAGTCACAGGGATATCCTGAGTCTTGACCCAGGCATTCAGTTTCCCTGGCACTTTCCTGTCATGTGGTTGTTGGATCACTGTTAGGATGAGTTGCCAGCGACACTGTGTGGGTATAAATCTGCTTTATGCATGGGTTACATCCCCCTCAGGAGAAACAGGGTTTTATATGTTGCTTACAAGTTCCTTCATTTGACAGTAGTGCTTCTCAGGGGACGAGAGGCCCCACTGGTCCTTCAGGCTGACATCAGAAGGTCTGTAGAAGAAAGGATACATCTCCGACACACCGTCCAGACAGGACAGGATCTGGAAAAAGTGAAAGAGGTATTCATCGTAAGACCTCCAAAGAGAATGTTATCAGAAGAAACAGATGAGGGCAACGGCGGAAATAGCGAGAAACATTGTTTTCAAAGAAAGGATGTGAGATCCCATCGCAAAACGGAAAAAACATATTTTCTCATCCATGTGTGTTTCAGGGTTTAGTAGGATTATTACATTATTTATTATACCTCGATGGAGCGAGCAATGTTGAGACATTGCTCCATGCCGGGAATGTCAAGCTGGAGCACTTGCAGATCTTTACACTTGATTGTAATGGTCCCTGAGGATCCTGATATCCTACACACACACACACACACACACACACACAAACAATACACCAAAAACTATGATTCCTATGCAAAATAAAAAATGAAAACAATACCCCTGTGTCAACTTGCCCCTTCAATGCCTCCTGTTTTCTAGCAGAGTATAAAGTTTGACTATAAAGTAATAACCCTATTACTGACCAACAAACATATGAAGTGGTTTCAGCAAGCTAAGAAGACGATGTTAGTAGCAAGCAACACCTTATAATCGTGTAAGCACACTTTCTCCTTCAGCACTGTGGGCAAACAGAGCAGCAGACACATGGCAACACAGATGATGTCCAACCTTTGACTGCAGCCTTCATTAGAGAAGGGGCCGGAATGGGCCAAAAGGTTTTCCACACTGGTTAAAAAGATTTAAAGGAATAATGGAATTAGGTATCAATTAGACATTCACTGACAGCTTTGGTGTTGATTAGTTATGTTGATTAGTGTGATTATTTGTTTGTGAATATAATCCCTATAATTAAAAAGTGCTAGAAAGATCTATAAACCCATATTAGGTGCTGTAATAAGTATTTTTAAGCAGTCTAGTACATCATTAAGGCTGTTCATTTAATTCTGTTGAATCAAACGTCATGTTTTGGGCAATTTGGAAACGAATGGAAGCAGATTGTTACTGTTCTATATTTTCATTTCAAGGTGCACTGCTCAAGTAAAGTGATGGATTAAGATGTGTGTTGTTGCAGTGATCACTCCCCGGTCCTCCTGCCTCACCTTTTCTCCACGGCATCGATGTTCCTGAGGAGCAGCAGAACCTGCCGACAGCTGCCCTCCTCCCTGTCCGAGAAGAGCAGGTGGTGTCCGGTGATGCACAGGGTGCCTCTGCTCGGCGGGTGCAGCGGCTGCCGGAGCACCACCTCCTCCACATTGGCGGTCTTGATGTGCTCAGAAAACTCCATCAGCTCCCCCTAAAAAAAAAAACAAAAAAAAAAAACCCTCCGCTGTTGAACTCCTCAGTGCGCAAGTGGCCAAATCACTTCCTCGCCTCTTATGAGAAAATGAAAGTCCCCTCCTCTCCTCATCGCACTAGGTTGGGTAGCAAGGCAGTTGCACTCTGTTTGCTCGGCGATAAGAAGCCTATAAATAGATTATTTTTTTTTACTACTGAGCATAGCCAGGAACTTATGTCACCTCACACCTCCCCTCACATGCAGGTGGGCCGTGCACCAGACCGCTCGATGTGCTGCAGCTCGAGGCGACAAAAGACGGAAGTGCCCGTTTCCTGAGACACAGCAGCACCGAGATGTGTCACATATTACTGGTAAAAGTTTCGCACACAGTGAGGGGGAGGGGGGGAGGGGGAGGAGGGGGGCGATGGATGGGAGCGAGACAGCAGTGGTGCGCTTGTTGTATAATAAACGACCACTAGATGGCGGAATAGTCAAACGTAGAAAGCTGGTGATCAACTAAACAACCTTTTGTGTGCAGGGGAGGAAGAAAGAGTTCAGCCTCAAAAAGAATCAATTACAATTGAATGCAATGGTTTTTTAATACCTTCATTTTTGCCTGCATAAGCTATTACAATCAGCAAAATTTTAAAAATAAAAGCACTCATATGCAGAACGCCCCATTTCAATCTATTAAAGGTTACATATATTATGTTATTGTATTGGTATTTCTGATGTACAAGACTGCAAGCAGCATTTTAGTGTTTCTACAATTAACTTGGCTATTTTATATACTGTTGGTAGTTTATTTCTTTGCATCATATTTTGTAAGTTGATCAGTTTTGCATGTTTATCCGTAAAACAACTATAACTATAGCACTTAGATAAGTGCCGCCCTTTGAAGAAGTTCAAAGTTTCCTCTGAAATGTATTGCAGTACAGTGGTGGAATGTAACCAAGTACTTCACTGTTGAAGCCTACTTAAATATCAATTTGAAGTACTTCTACTTTACTTCGAGTATTTCCATTTCATGCTATTTTATACTTCGGTTCCATTATATTTCTAAGGGGAATATTATCTTTACTCTGCTACAGTTATTTGTTTAACTGAAGTTACTTTACTGATTGCAGATTTCACATGCAAAACACATGGCAGGCCTATAGAATACAAGTCACTGTAGTAAATTAAACTACTGAGGAATTTAAAGTAGCTTAGAACCAGCTACAACATAAAAATGCTTCTCACACACAACATACTGAGTACTTTTGATTAGTCAAGAATTAAATTCACACAAGAGTATGCAAGATTAGGATTATTTCACAAGGACTATTTTATTATTGAATTATCAGAAACATGCTATATTGCAATAGGAGATTTCCAATGCAGGACGGTTACTTGTAATACATTATTATAATGTTACTTGTACTTAATTCAATTATCTGAATATACTTCTTACACCCTTGGTGAAGTGGCATAAAGTAACAAATACTCCCACCAAGTGCCTTAGTTACTTTCCACCACAGTATTTGTGATTTAAAATAATAATATCAAAAATACAGCATGTTATCACACTTCACTCTAACTTCCCAAATAACTGTATTTGCTTGACATTAAAGAGGGCACAGTTTTACTTTTATTTTGGAAATTCAATCGCCATGTGACAAAGCGACAATGTGTTGTAAGGTCTCAAAGGAGTTCTTGGAAATCTGTCTTCCTTAAAAAAAAAAAAAAAGGGCATTAAATGATCCAGCCTCCTTGTCCTCTGTGTGTGGGATGGGCGGTCACTCCTTCTTATCGCCCTATAAAGGAGGTATGGAGCTGTTGCGCTCTAATAGCCACGCTGCCAATCCAGAGAGCGATCTTCTTCTCGGACTGCCCTCATCACCGCACCGATGGATTTCAAAGAGCTTGGAGAAGAGTCCTCCGAGGGCGACACTGAGGATCTGGACAGCCTGAAAGCGCTCACGGAGAAGCTGAAGTTGCAGACCCGCAGACCGTCCTACCTGGAGTGGCAGGAGCGGGTAGAGAGCCGACCGTGGAAGGACAGTGAGCCGGCGGACAGCACGGGCTCTGAGGGACAGCAGGTCGTCTCCATGCCTGCAATCCTGAGGAACGAGAACTCGGAGCTGGTTGTGCGCAACATCTGTGGCTTTGCTACTATTGATGATGCTTTGGAGTTCCTGAGAAAAGAGCTGGTGAGTGACTCCTGTGCATCTTATTTTACCCCCCCCAAAAAAAATGGATATACTGAAAAAAAGAACGATTTTCATTTTGGTGCAGAGCTGACAGCTTTGTCAAAAAAGTAGTTCCTTATGCATATTTGTGAGATAGATGTCTATCTCCCTACTTCATAGTCACCTCCCCAGGTGTCAGTGAGCTTCTGCATGCATGAATGCCTGACTTAAGTTAAGGCATTGCATGTTGGACTTCATGCAGTCCTCAAAGCCTGAACAAACAGTGTGAAACAATACAATTTGTGTTTTCTCACGGTATCAGGCTGCAGCCCGTATATTCCACATGACAGTTATTTACACACTTTGAAAAGAAGATAAGAGCTATGAAAAGATCCAAATCCAAATGTACACATATCTTCTGCTATCTTACTAATGCTCGCTTCCTCCTCAACCCCCCTCACCCTTGTTCCCTCCTCAGAGGGAGATGCAGGTCCAGGACAACCGCCTGGCCCGGCAGCTGATCCGTCTGCGTGGGGAGATCCACCGGCTCAAAGTGGAGCAGGTGTGCGACCGCCACAAGGAGATGTTGGACGATGCCACGTACGAGCTGGAGGAGTGTGGCGAGGAGTCGGACCTGCTGTGTGACATCCCCATGAAGGCTGCCTTCGCTCTGTCCACGCCGCTCAAACACCTGGGCCTCACCAAGATGAACATCAACTCCAGACGCTTCTCACTGTGTTAAAAAAACAACTTTTTCAGGCCTACTTCCTCCTCGGGCGCTGTTGATCGAGTGGAGCGTGACTGCCAGCTATTGGTGCCCTGGGTGGAAATTTTAAAAATGATTTTGCACCTTGGCTTGGGATGCATGAGGAGGCCTCAGTGTACAGACCTGCAGGGGTACACACCCTTAGAGTTATACAGGCACACCCTCCTTCTGGACGGAGCCCGGGCTGCTATGATGTTGACTGTTCTTTGCACAAGTCAAGCTAATCGGAGTAGATAGATGAAGGCTTAGAGCTCGACTGAGATGCAAAGGTAGATATGGGATTAGGGCATTATATTTTATACCCAATGATTACGTATTGTAAAAACAAAGTTAAACTTGTGCCGAAGAAGTTCAAAAACAGTTATGGGGAGACTAGTACTGTTTTGCAGAAATCTTGTCGGAGAAGAAGAAGCTCAATTCAGAAAAGAAGACAGTGTCTTGAGGAGCTTCATGGTCGCAGTGCATGTCAGAACACTTTAAATCAGTGGTTCCCAACCTAGGGGGTCAGGGCCCAGACAAGGGGTCGAAAGTTTAATCTGAGAGGTTGTGTGGGGATTAACCTTTTTTTCTTTTTGCAAATTACTGAATACTTACATCTCTTACACCCTTCTCGTTGAACTGGATGCATCCAATCACGAGGGGTTGCAAATTGTTTTATTTTAGGAGGTCACAATGCAAAAAAAAAGGTTGGGAAGCATTGCTTTACATCACATATACATGTATTTGTGGAGTGAAAAAAGTATGACACGTCTGGTCAGATAAAAAAGATGTTCAGCGATACTTTAAAGTAAATAGAGGCCTTTGATAGAGCAACATATTACAGCTGTTCAAGCCTTTATCAGGGCACCGTCCCTTCCATTATCCTTAAACGAAACGGGAGGCCAAACTCCAGCATTTTAACGCCTCTCCTTCAAAAACCAAATATATCTTTATAGCCTCAACAGTTCAGTGACAGGACACAGGAGGCTAACGCATTTGGTTTTCCATTACCGTCCTCCAGATGCTGCAGAGCACGAATAACAAACTATATATGGCTGTGACCAAGTTGTGGCAATATGTGGCAAGTTATATAGGGCAAGTTAAGTGGTTTATTTTATAGCTTTATATCGTTAGTAAGAGCAAGTAGGAAGAATGAGATATTTTTGTTTAGTAATATTTGCCATTGGTTTTAACTGTGTTAAATGTATAAAATATATATAAGCATTATTATAAAATCATGCTACTGTAATATGAATGTATAACCTGCCTTAAAATGTTAATGTTTTCTTGCAAATGCAACACAATATTAAAGAGACTTTACCATATCTATGTCACTTGTAAATTATGTTTTATAAACATTTCAAATGTTGGTTATTACATGGTTATAACTTTGGGCTGGTTCTGTGCATGTGCCTATGCACCATCTACTATCTTATCCAGGCTAAATGTCACCACATGCTCCATCAGATCCATCCTCACTCTCAAAGCCATCCTGCACAATAGTCTCTTCTTTCCTGCCACGAGACATTAATGACCTGGTGTACTATCCAAACATAAGCCCCAGAGGGATTTTGCAGAACCACAGACAGTGTTGCACATGATTAGTTGAACAAATATCAAATATGCCTTGGCAAAGAGCGGCTACTGTGTTGATCCTAATGTGTTATACTTCAGGACACAGAAGACCTCCTGTTTGACGTTAAACCTCGATAGTGGAAATGAATATCATATGGAAAATGCACAGAGGCCGAGGAATTGTACCTTGAGGCCTCCATTCTCCAGTGAATGCTTTGAAAACAAAGCTCTGCAGACTTGTACTTCTCGTGCCACTCAGCTCTGCCCTGCAGATAGTTTTACTTGAACTTTCCCCCACATCATACCACATGTCATCGCATGAGCAGAAGCTGGTATTGGAACGTTTGTTTTGAAATTAAACAAACTTAAAAATGCATGCTCTTTGAATTAGTTGAAGGCTGTTTTAAAGTGTACGTGAGTAAGCACTAGCAGCACAACTAAAGCAGCACTCGCTCACATGAAGGAGGCCAGCACCTGCATCGCAAAGCGGGTCAGTAGGAGGTTTGGAAAAAGCTTTCTGCGTATTGATGGTATCTTGATTCTATTGCGTAACAGAATGTGATTTCCAACCACATATAGAAGAGGTGACAGCTGTGGACCAAGGGAAACCCTTAAAGGCTCGAGGCCTGCCAAAAGCTGATCTCCAAAGACAGTGCAGTTCTTTTATCTTTCCATCATATTAATGAGGAATTTGTGTCTGATAAAATTCTGCCCTCAGAAATAGATATAAAACAATGGATGTTGGGTTATTTACATCATCTCAGTTAAATACTCAGTAACATACATCACTATCAAAAAGCCCCCCAAAAAAGTGAAACTACTTCTCCCACCCTCCTAGATATACACTCTTTTTTATGTGCTTTAACGGAAAAAGAGTGTGCTCAGGATGGTTTCATCAAGTGAGACTTAATCTACGCTGTAGCACTCTTCTAAGCAAACATGTCTGTGCACTTCCTGTAATGTTTGGACTGACTTCCTGCCAGTGAGCTGTGTAGCAGCAGCCGTTCACCACAAGAGAAGAGACGCAGCCCACAGCGGAGTTGTCTGAAAGGTAGAACACGCAACAGCGCAGGCTTAGAGTGTGTAAGTGGTCTGAGATACTGCTATTCATGTATCCCCTCTATGCTAAATGTGGCCATAATATGGCCCCCCTTTTAACATTTGGTTGAAATGTTGAGCCGTAGGAGGGCCATCCACTGATTGACATTTGTTTGTTTTTTCCTCTGTGAGTGAAATATTTGTGACTCAGTTTTATCTTTTATCTTCACATTTGACTTGGTTGTTAAAACCAAGGCCGGAGTCTATTTTTAAATGGTTCGCTGGCCACAAACATAACGGATACAAACCACACATGTGATTGACAAAAACAGCCTTGTTCTTGTCCTCATATTGAACCTGAGGCCCTACACCTCGAATTTTGTTTGGCATAACTATAAATGTGTAAAGAGTAACCCTGGACCACCACCTCAACCTTACATTGGCGCTCCTCATGGTAAAGGTCACTGATGCACAGATGTTACACACAAAAGTAAAACATATATATATATATAACCTCAACTCTGTGACAGAGCCAGCCATAGCCTCCTTTTTTTTTAAACTGTATTGGAAACATCTCTGGGAGAGGTGCTGTCCTGACCCCTTTACTACCCTGGAGCCCTTAACGTTCCCCCTGCTCACACACAGCTGCAAGGTGAAGCACCTGTTAGAAGCCTGCAGAGCAACCCTCAACCTTTCAACGACAGGAAACTCTGTGAGTCGCTCTCCTCCACTCCACCTAAGTGTGTGTTAGCGTGTGTACAGAGACACATCACCACCTCTACCAACGAGTTAGTTATAATAAGAGAAGCGGATGATGACATCTTCACACCTGGGCTTCAGCGGTGAAAAACGTCTTTATTGTTAACAACTCTTTTTAAAATATTATTCATTAAAGAATATCTCTATGGCGGCACGGGAAATCTGATATTATTGGAAGCTTGAAAGACATTTCATATTTCAAGAGGTAAGTTTTATACTTTTGAGTCTGTCAGTGTTACATACTTTTAGAATATAGAGTAAAGGAAAGACTGTGACTAAAGGGAAACCATTTCCATATAATTATCATGTGTTTTATATAGAATATGCTACATAAATCAGAAGGTTTGTCTAGAGTTGGAAGAGTCTTTTGACTTTTATAAAATATATGAAAATTGATGTATAGAGAAGGATAATGTCCACCCCCAGAATTAACTAAAATCCATATTTTGTTGTTGCATGATTTTAACATGAAAGGCATATTGTAAAACATATTCAGATACTGTTTGTGTAATTTTCTCAGTTTTTTCTCTCTTGTTTTCTCTCTAAAAATCTGTTTTACAAATATGACCACATAAGAGCAATAAGTTGCTTTCTCATTGTAATGAAAATATTTATCTGTATCTTATTAATACATAAACAAAATCAAATATAAACTTCAGGCATGTTTGTGTTTTTGAATTCAGCTTTAACTTCATGAAAGAAATTGAAGGTGATGATGACTATATGTGAAGCACTGAAACTAATTTGAGTGTTTTACGTCAAAATTGGAATGAAAAATATATAAATCCACATAAAAATGTCTTTTTTTAATGTGTGAATTTAGCTTCTTATAGTGTTCTCCATATCTGTTGAAAGGTGAAGTTTATTAGCCTAAAAGCCTCACTGACAATGCCAAAATGACTTTGGTCATTCTCACAGCCCTCACACGACCATAGACATACCCATAATACTTTGCAAACAATAACAGACATGAGTATTTGTTTGAAAAGGCCTTCAGCTGCATATCATGAAAAGAAGAGGGTAGCCCCTCAATGGAAAATGCTGACTTTGTTTGTGTGTCTCCCTGAATGTTGGCCAGTAGGCGTAGCAGGGCTGATAATAATAAAAAAAAGCCTCTTCCTACACTGGTGGATTTCTGTGATTTCATTCCTCAGGGTCTCAGTACAGTGGTGGGTTGTTATTGTTAATGCCGGGTCAGGCCTCACCAGATTTTTCTCACGGCTTTGGGCCTTCGGGACAAGCCGCTGCTACGATTAGCCCACTGACCCTGTTCTAAGAGTGGCCCAATGGGAGCCAAGTGAGCTTGAGAAAGCCCATTCGTACACTGCACCAGTGTCAAACACAATACAGCACACGTCACGTCAGATTAAACAAGATTAGTGTTTTTAGAGTTTTATAGAGGCTAATATTCAAGTCTAAAGTAGAATTAGAACATTTAACACTTGCAATTTGCATCGCTGCAGGTGGTAATAACAATATAGCTGTGTGACACAGCTATGGATGTGATTTTAGTATGCTGTTGTGTGCTGGTTCATATGGTTTCAAATTAGATCCTAAAATGGAAGATTTTAAAAGTGTTAGGCTCTTAGTTTCCAGCCTGATTCACCACTGAGCCTCCATTTTGAGCCGAGGCCCTCGGTTACATCCGATTAAAGCAGTTTCCGTAAACGAAAACATTTTGTGTCTTCTGTTAATTTCATCCACCTACAAATCTTGTAATACAATTTGTTTTTTTAAATATGGTTTTTTTTGTGGTTTTCCCAAGAGTATTTGATGTCTGCAATTCAAAATGCAGAGCATGACACCTGATAGCTGTTGAGAAACAGAACAAAAAACTGCCATTAGATAATTTTTTTCCATTAAAACACGAGTAGACCTAATCATTATCTTATGATCATGTTGATGCCCATCTTAATCCCTAAAATTGCAGAAAAGATGGGATGTAACTGCAGTTCCGACTACTCAGACAGCGAGTGGATTGAGAACCTGGATGAAATGTGTGAACACTGCAACTGTCCCATACCTCCCCAGTCATGCAATCCAGTAAGTGGCCATGTACGTTTTGCATTCGCAGGCTTGTGTCAGTACATCGCACATTGTAGCGTATGAATGAATGGCCGAGTGTCTGTGTGTAAGTGAGATTTACATGGATGGGTTTCGGTTACGGTGTGGTTGAATGTGAATGACCACTTGTAGGTCGTCAACATACGTTGACTGCAGTACAAGTGAGAAGCTGTGAACATAACATAGGCTCCCACGATTCATTTCATGTTGTGTAAATTATGTAACCATAACCCGGAAAAAAACCAATCTGTTATTGCATGTTTAAATCCAGAAAGGTTTTATAACTCGCGAGGGAAGTTCTCTTTTGTGCGTGTGATTAAATGGGAGACTAATTATTCCCTCAGCGCTGTTCGTTTCCTCTGCATGAGTTAGATGTCCCATTAGATTAGAAATAAAGGAGAAAGCCACCTGCGTGTGACACAATATGTCGAGACATTTTGTCTGGAAGAAAAACCAAAACGGTTACGATGACAATTTACTGTGAATGTGATATGAGATAGTGCCTTGTTTTTACCGCATGAATCTTCTATTGTTCTTCGGAAAGCTGAACTTAAGATGCAAGTCTAATCTTGTTGTTCCCTCACCAGTACACAGACCAGCTGATTCCATACCCATCACAGCATTCACCTCCTACATCTCCTTTACCAGGTAACATGATACATGTTTTTCTGTCTGTTTAAGTATCTACAGGACAAGTAGCAGTAGTAAAGTCAAGAGGTAGTAAAATAAGGAAAAACAGAATTGTAGTATTAGGTTAATGAAGCTTACATACATTACAAGTAAATATTAAGTGTGTGCGTTATAGTATGATTGAATACAAAAGGGATTTATATTTAAATATATTGGAAATACATTTATAAGCTTTTTCTTTTTTTCTTTATTCCTTATTGAATTGAATTATATTTAATATCTCCATGTATTATTTATTTCATATCTTTCAACTTCTCACTCATTAAGTTATTCAAGTGAATGCATTTTATATTTTGTCCCCCATAATTTGAAATTTTCCTCGCCAATATCCTTGGATCATTTCCCATTTCCCTCATTGTTTACATAATAATGTGCCTAAAATGCATTTTTAATGGGTAATCTTCTTTTTCTTTTTAATTTCACAAAAATGTAGATAGTTTACTTCATTATATGATTTATTTATGGATTAAAGTGCGCTTCTGACTCATCAGAAAGCAAATTTAGCCACAATGATATGTACAGAAATGTCCCTCCATTCACCATTGCCTTTAGCGGCAGACATTTGTTAAAATATCAGAATCAAAGGGATTCAAACATCCAGCACACATTTGTGAGTAAAAACATTCCCCAGTATATTTCATCTAAATTTTGTTTGACAAAATTTTACAATATTCCTCTTGCAGACAACCTTGTGGTGGCCATATACAGTTATGAACCCAACCATGATGGGGACCTGGGCTTTGAGAAGGGAGACAAACTCAAGATCATCAACAAGTAAGCTGCTTATTATTATATAGTAGGTATGGAGCTTGGTAGAAAGATTTCTAATTATTTATCAGCCACAGACAAGAATTTGTACTACCCACTCACCCCCTCGGCACATGGAGGCCTAGGCTAATAAGTAAATGTGTTGGACAACTACAGTATGTACGCACCAAGATAAGCCATTGGCCATCCTTGCCAACTATGTCAGTTATCATTTACAGCTTCAAAAATCAAACCTGGGTCTTAAAGGCGACCATCTTTTTAGTTTGTCCTGTATCCATGTATTATTTGAGGCAACAAAGATGGAAAATAACTGGCGTGTCATCCCGGCTATCCTTTGTGACCTTCTTGTTTTCCTATAAAGGAGGACAACTAGTTGGATCACTACCCTTGGCTTTGCTCACGGCTCAAAATTGTCACCAAGCGCTGCGCTCAGAGTTCATATTATTTCAACTGTGACCTCGGTTTCCATTAACCTTTCAAAGCCACCAATGAAATAACAGCTGTATGTGATGTAGTCACTTTTTTAATGAGGTATACCTCCATGTGCCTGCTCTATGCTCTGCGCTCTACCTTGCAGTAAGTGAAGAGCAAGTTTCTCATCATCTTAAGGCAGAAGGCACGTGTCATGTATTCAACTTTCTGACCTGGGACTTGTTGCATGTCAATCCCCCTTGCCGTTTCCTGTCTTTCACCACTATTTAATATGAAATAAAGGCAAAAATCTAATTTCATTCAATCAGGACTGTATTTATCACTGAAGCCAAAAAGGTCATAACTTCAGTAATATGTCTGGAAATGTTTGGGGAGTACCATGACATGAGTTAAGATGACACATATAACACATGTTTTCAATCGTTTAGATTAAATGTAGCAAACTGGCAAACAGTCCTAAATATATAAAAAAATAAACTTAGTGTTCTGTATACTTGGCATAATGTAGAGAGACACAATTTACAAAAAATGTAATTGAACACTTAAATTGATAAATAAAATATGAATCGTTACTTTTGAAAACTAGAAAATTATACAGAAGAGTTTTTTCCCTAGAAGGCAACTTTGAAAATATGATAATTTTGATTTTAGGGATAACTACTTCTCTGATTAATGTCAAAGGTTTAACAAGTTTAATATAATGTGGTAAATATTGTTTGTTACTTGTAGTGAGCATCTCTTCTGTGCCTTCTGCTCATTTGTAAGACAAGACATTTGCTGTTTATTTCATGCAGTGATCATGCTTTATGAAGGTGTACTTATTCATCCCAGAAAGTCTATATGTAAACTCACTCATTGCTGTCTCCTTTGACATCCAGGGAAGATCCAGAGTGGTATTTGGCAGAGTCTCTCACCACAGGCCAGCAGGGCTACATCCCACACAACTTTGTCGCAATGACCACGGTGGAGACTGAACCGTACGTCACACAGGAAACATAATGATCCTGCTCTCAACGCCACATTTCACTCAGCCCTTACAGTCTCGTACCATGTGTGCTGTGTCCCTGGGTTAAGGGGAAGTGGTTAGCTCAAAGTGTAAAGCATATTGTGTGTTTTGTGCTGCAGGTGGTTCTTTAAGAACATTTCTAGAAACGAAGCCATGAGGCTTCTCCTCGCTCCTGGGAACACGCTGGGCTCCTTCTTGATTCGAGAGAGTGAGACAACCCAAGGTGATCTTTTTGTCATCATAGCATTGACTTATATACAGCCGACACATAATCAAACACTCTATTTCACGAGGTAGTTTCTCAGCAATGTATTTGAGTATGGCCTTCCACCATTACAGTTGCTTAAAGGTGCTACATATAGCATTTTTTAGATATCGATATATTTGTCATACAAGTGAGACAATGCACAAAATGACTGGCATCCTCTTTGTCACTAAGTTTCATTTTTACTAGCAGTGTTTATAAAATACAACCCGTTTCCCACAAACCCCCTTCCTGCTTTCCACCTTGCTTCATCTGTTTAATTTCAGTTTTGCTTTTCTCTCTCATTCCACTATTTGTGTTGACATTGCAGCACAAACACTTGAATGCTAACCCCATTAGGTGTGCCACGGTTCCCATTTACACCAATAACTGAAATGAATCTAGTATTGATTTAATGATAACAAAAACGTGACACATTAGCCCTCCAAACCTTAGTTTGAAGCTAGTTTGCTTTGTGATTTTCAGATATAGCAGGCAAAATCTGCATCATCTCACATTAGAATATTCTTCTTCTTTGTTCTAGGGTCATTTTCCCTATCAATCAGAGACTTGGACCACAACACTGGTGAAGGAGTCAAGCACTACAGAATCCGCAACATGGACAGCGGCGGCTTCTACATCACAGCCAAGATCTCCTTTAACTCGCTGAAGGAGCTCGTCCAACATCACTCACGTGCGTTCCGCCCGTTTAGGGGACTAATAAAGGTTGCTGTCGGGGATTGAATTGAACAATCTTTAACCCATCTTCTCTCTTTGTCATCCAGGTGACGCTGATGGGTTGTGCACAAAGCTGATGAAGCCGTGTCAGTCAAGGGCACCGCAGAAGCCCTGGTGGCAGGATGAGTGGGAGATTCCCCGTGAGTCCCTGAAGCTGGAGCGCAGGCTCGGAGCAGGACAGTTTGGAGAAGTCTGGATGGGTGAGTGACAGAGAAGACAATGTGGGGCTATGATTGACGTTCAGTTCAATCATTTAAGGGTTATTTTTCCATTTTGTGCACAGGAGTTTGCACCATTTTGCACAGATCCATCACATGCACAAAGCCCAGTTGCTCAATGGAGCTGTGGGCTGCCTAAGCCTTTAGCCATGGTTTTCCTGCAGCGTGTACAGAACAGTTTCCTCAACGCATTCATAATTATAGGCTTGTATGAGCTGGTTTACTGGAGAATGATGAGAGGTATTATCTCCGTTATGCAACATCAATCAAACTAAATAAATATACATTTCCAAAGAGCTCAGGGATTGGAAGAATGATCTCTTAACAAGAAAGCAAAATATTTTGATCACGAGGATATCAGTTGAAATAATCTGTGCCACAACCCCCTTAATTATTCAATTGGACGGGTATTTCCCCTTCTATTTTCCATCAGCATTTGCCAGCACAATTCAACATCCCAAACAACCACAGTACTAGAGATAAACATTGCCAACAATGGAACGTGTCCTCATTTCACAGCCACTTTTTATTTACAGTATCCTCTTGCATGGGGTTTGGCATTGTATTTTTTTCTCTATCCTCATCCAGACACTGGTTCAAGGACATGCTTAAGTAATGGGACTGTCATTTGTTATGAGGTGTTTATTGTCATTAAGTAACATGAAAATATGGAGGAATGCTTTGAATAGTGATTGTAATCTGTTCCCATTGCTACACATCATGCATGCTGTGAGATGCTCGGCGTGTTACATGACGGAAGATGGAACCGGTTGGCTGCGGGTTTGATTTGCATTTGTTGGTGAACCAGTTTTGGAATGAGATCCTGTTTGTACGAGAGTCTTGTGGAACTGTTGTCTGTTTAGCACATACTTAATCACAATTCATGGCATAACCACTGTATACATGAACCCTACAAGCTGAGATGAAAGCATTCTTGGTTCACATTTACATTTCACACAATGTAGTAGTTCATGCGACAAGATTTTATTTTACTATGCTAACAGCATGACTTTAGTTATCTGCTGACTTATGATCTAGCACATCGCAAGGTGGACATTTTTGGTGAAATAGCTCAACAACTATTGGGCAGATAAACACAAATATTCATGGTCCCAAGAAGATGAATCCCAATGATTTTGGGCATCCTCTGACTCTTCATCTAGCCCCGTCATCAAATCAAAATTCCAATCATTCAATACTTTGCTTGATGACCAAATACCTGCAAAACTAATGCCATTTATATCAGCCTCTGCTCTACTTTAAGTGCTAGTTAGCAAAAGTTAGAATGCTAACACCCTAAACCAAGATGGTGATCATGGTAAACATTATACTTGCTTAACATCAGGACGTTAGCACTGTTCTCCAGCCTCACAGAGCTGCTTGCATGGCTGTAGACTCCAAGTCTTTTTTTGATCAACGTCTTTCAATAGCCTGCTGATGTCTAAATGTATATTTGCAGGTATCTACAATAATGACAGGAGGGTGGCAATTAAGAACCTGAAGATAGGCACAATGTCGGTGGAAGCCTTCCTGGCAGAGGCCAACATGATGAAGAACTTGCAGCATCCACGCCTCGTCCGCCTCTTCGCCGTTGTTACCCAGGAGCCAATCTATATTGTCACGGAGTACATGGAAAATGGTGGGTAGAAATACTATAGATGTGTCACAGTTTACGGCATTTCACTAATAACACCAACCATCAATGGGGAATTCCAGATATCCCTAAAATCATCATAAGAAAAGGAAAACTTGGTCCCAGGGTATTTCTGTGAAATGAACATTTGAAGCTAAATTAAAAGGAATCCTTTTGTCATCATACCAGCTCCTCTCAGTTCAGTCTAGTCATCTGGAATATGTCTAAGCCTGCCTGAAACGATTATTTCAATAAACTGCAGCCCCGTTGTCCTGAACACTAAAGGCGGTATCATCAAGGTAAGGGCTGAGCCTTGAGCAAAGACAAAGAAAGTGTTTTATAGACAGTGGTGCATCGTAGACGCTCAGGACCAAACATGTTGATCTGGTATCGGACTACGGTTGCCAGAGCACATGCTCAAACTAAAGACTGGGCCACCCTATGTGTTTCAACCTTTTTCATGAGTCATCATGTTTTAAGACTTGTGCTCCACTTCGGTGACTCTGTTGAATTAGCACACACACCACAGCTGCCTCCTTGTACATTTGTGTTTGATAAAGGAAATGATATGAGACGCAAATTACTGGAACAATACCGGACCATCATCACACATGATTGGACATGAATGCAGCTGTGAGAGCGAACCTAAATAAGGGAGCGAAGTCATATGCCTTGCCTCCAAAAGCATGCTGCTCTGCTGAAGTGGCCTGCCTTTTTGATAGGCTATTTTCAGCTTCTCCTCAGGACGCTGCTGCATTCGCCGCTCTGTGCTGAAATGTTTCAAAGCAAACATGAACTTTCACTTCTTTTTCCGGGCCCCTCCAGATAGGTTACTGGTGTTTACTCACTGAGGGGAAGTCTCCCCTTGCCCGTCTGAGTCGAGGGGGTGTCAAAATAGGAGAGGGTGATTCACCAGGTTATTGTTCATCCAGACCCCTTGATGATACTTGGCTACTTCCCAGAGTCCGTATTACGTACGTGATTCCACAGACACTCACAAAGACATGCCCACAAGCGCACAAATATTCAAACACTTTAACCTAAACAAACTTTGATGATGGCAGTTTTTTTTAGCATCCTGCCACTGGATCTTTCCCTACCTTCTTATAAAGAAAATTGCGTTTGAAATGACTACAAATCACAAACAAGTAGTAAAATGGGGTCATGGTAACAGCTGCAAACAACTTTCCATACTACAAGCTCTATGCCCCGCAATAGTTTGTTACACCGACATGCAGCATACATATGGAAGTGATCTAGTATCTGTTTCACTTTGCCCTCGAAAGTCTTTGTAATTAGTTTTTCCCTGGGAGGAACAATAACAAAATACATAGAGAGATGCTGTCACAAGCAAAGCAACAGCCTTACAGCTGTATTGAATGGAGTGCCTTTGTATGGTCTTGTATGAGTGGCCTGTAAACCAAAAGCAGTGGCTCTACATGAGGCTGCCCCTTTGTCCGTTGTCCACTTGTGGACAGGACACAATCGTCGCCTCTGTTGTCAAGAGAAAGGATGGCTCGGAGTGCCCGTCTTTTCGGTTTGCCCTTTTTAAAAAAATATATTATTGGAGGCAACAAATATGGAAAATAACAGGCGTGTCATCCCAGCTTCCCTTTGTGACCTTGACAAAGAGCGTTCCTCTGGCTCTCAGACTTCAAAAGCAGTCTTCCGGACTTAAGCAGAGGAGCAAAGGCCTCCTCTTTCCTGGCACGGTCATTCCTCTTATTTCCTTTGGTTTGACTTGGTTGGCTGGTGTGCAGACGTATTGTTCTCTGATAATCAAACTCAACACAAAGTCTGCTGTCAGAAACCATGCATCAACTTGAAGGATGCTCCGTGTACTTCCTCACAGTGTTTTGTTCCCTGATCTGAAGTGCTATTCTGGTCCAACTGTCTATTTATGTCTGTGGGGAATCATGATGTTTTTGGACCCATGGAAAATATCATCAGTCTCCTGTACAAAGCATGACTTAACGTTTGTTTTACCAATTAATATAAAAACTTGTTCCTTAACCATCTGTACATTGCTCCTTCAAATACAATAAAAGAAACAGGCGTTTACATCTGTAATATCCAGGACTTACTGTTGTTGGTAAACTAGTTCATAATTTGCAGAAATAGGTTACTAGAGTTTACCACCTGGTGTGGCATCATTTTTAAGTAAGTTTTATTTTGTTCAGCAAGATCTTTCATTTCGATTTTACAGGTAGCCTTGTGGATTACCTGAAAACAACGGAGGGAAGCAGTGTGCCCATGAACACTCTGATAGACATGGCGGCTCAGGCAAGACATCTCTATTTTTTTACTATCAATGTTTGTGTTATTTTATCTCCATACTCCATTTACCAGATTCCCTTTCATCCCTTCCTATTCTCTCAGCATGACCCTTTTAAACAGGAAACCGGACGCTATTGTAATGAGGCTTAAACTCAACACTAACCTGGTAATAATGACAGAGCAGGATGGGTGTGTGAGCAGAGGTGCATATGTATTGTGATGAGCTTCTGTCTGGACATGTTGACACAAAAGAAACTGTGTTACCATCAAACTGGAATGGGAGACAAATTCATCCCCAAAAAATTATGTCACATGATCATTTTTATCTACTCACAGTGCCGACTCAGTTACAATTTAAAAAATGAGGGCATGGTGACAAAACCTGATACTGATAGTACATTATGCATATTTTCTGTTAATTTCTCTCAATTCGTCATTTATCTTTAATCAACATACAGTAAGATACTCTGTCACAGCTCTGCCTAAGTGACAACCATTGTGTACTCTATATAATTATTAATGTTGTGAATATAAAGCCTGACAAAGGACGGATCTTGTCAGTTATGCCAGATGTTTGGACATGCATGTTTGACTGCAAGTTAAAGTGATAGTTCAACATTTTTGGGACCTACACATGTTCTTTCTCTTCACTTGAGAGTTAGTTAGTAAAGATATGAGAACGATTTTAATCCTACTATCTAGCTCTGTAAGCAAATAAGGGAATAAATGTTCCCCAAAATGTTGTACTGTAATCATGCCCACGTCTACTTCTCAAAATGTTACGTGCCAGGAAGGGGACGTTGACTTAGGCCTACATGTATTGTGGGTGTGGGAATGGAAAATACAACCACAGGAAGACAGACTGAAATTTCAAAGTCTTACAAGACAAGAGATTCTTCAGCCGGAGTAGACAGTTTCTCCGACGCCTCAGAGCGTGGCGCAGAAAAGTAGGGTTTATACAGTGCTTTGTGGTGAACATATTTCACAGAGAGATGCTTTCGAGCTTATTGTCATGCACAGATAGCATTTGTGGTAAAAGCGCTAAGCAAGTAACTCTCTGCTCTAACCATCATGTGATGCACCAGAAAAAGAAAAAATGAAGTGATTGATGACCTTGCTCTGGTATTGGACACTGACCACATCCTCATCCCTGCAATATATGTGTGTATCAGAGGAGCTAGACATTTTAAACAAATGAATTTTAGGTATAGGAGAATAAAGCTAGACCTAACTTAATGAATGCTAAGTAATGGTTTAAAGTTTCACATTGAGTCATACCACAATCAAACTGAGAGTAAAGAGGCGTTGAGTTGCCTGTGAGTGGAGTCATGACAACAGTAGACGTTTATGAAATATACACATACAGACATAGGTATCTCAAGTTTCTGACAAGACCCCTAGGGCCTATCGCACCTATGTGATAGATTCTTTTGTCTGAAATATACACCGCCGACCCAGAAAAACGTAGAGCGTTAGAAATATAAACAAACACACGCAGCAAAGATGCTTATTAACTGTGGGTTGTGAGTTCTGTAGAAATCTTTTGATCCTTACACACCAAACGCTAATTGCATTAGGGTGAATTATCAATTTTCCTTTGAGGTCTGCCAATGTCAAAATGACTCATGAAGTATTTAATTGAGTCAGAAAAACAGTCACTGGAATAATCAGCCGGTCTGCAGTAGACTGAGGTGAAGTCAGGACTGCAGCTATTCATATCAGGAAGTAGAGCAGTCACAGCTGTATCTGGGTGGAGTGCTGAGGTGAAGGCTGTGAGGAAAGCACCGAACCTGGGAAAGTGGTAAACTCCCTGGTTTGGGAGGTCACCAAACCAGTTCATCTGTCAAACACACATATTTATTACACAATATTAAAACATACACAGGTCCCTCCAAACTGAACACACAGTCATAGGGCTTGTCTAATGATCTGCTGCCCCCTGCAGGTGGCTGATGGGATGGCTTTTATAGAGGAGAAAAATTACATTCACCGAGACCTGAGAGCAGCCAATATTCTGGTGTCGAATGAACTCATCTGTAAGATTGCCGACTTTGGACTGGCAAGGCTGATCGAGGACAATGAATACACAGCAAGAGAGGGTAACAGCAACCTTGTTGAAATCAATGATATCACATGTTCTTTTCAACACGTCGAACCGCATTTTCAGGCTGTATAATGTGCCTTATAAGTATAATTTGTTTTATTATAAGACTTTTGTTTGAGTGCATTTGACATGGAAGGTAATCACTTATAATGTAATCACAAAGTGTTCATGCTTTTTTTTCTTCTTATAAATAACGTTTCTTTGTGTGTTAGGTGCAAAGTTTCCCATCAAATGGACCGCCCCAGAGGCTATCAACTATGGCACCTTTTCCATAAAATCGGATGTGTGGTCATTTGGGATCCTCCTGACAGAAATAGTGACATATGGACGCATACCTTACCCTGGTAAATACTCATGCACTGTACTCCCAGCTGTTCTTTTGCTGAAAACAGCAGCATACCCATAATCTCCTTCATTTTACTTTTTGTTCAGGTATGTCCAACCCAGAGGTAATCCAGAACCTGGAGCGGGGCTACAGAATGCCGAAGCCAGAAAACTGTTCAGAGGGACTTCATAACGTCATGAGTCTTTGCTGGAGGGAAAACCCAGAGGACAGGCCTACCTTTGAGTACCTGAGGAGCGTTCTGGAGGATTTCTTCACTGCCACAGAGAGGCAGTACCAGGAATAGCCCTGATGGGGCGGAAAGACATACAGACTTACAGTATATATACTCAAACTAAAGGCAAAGCCTGTGAAAATGGATGCTGGATTTTGTTTTGTTTGTTTTTGAAGAGTACATGCCTTTATATTGATATGGTAGAAAACTGAGATTCCAATTTTGAGTACTTTGTTTCTGCACCAAACTTAGTCTGAAGTTCTAAGATACGCTCTCATGTGGACCTGTGAACCTTGGAAACTCCTGTAACAGCTGGATCACTGCAGAGCCAAGAAGAGAAAGGAGAGATCACCATGCAGCTTGAACTGCCTGATGTAGCTGAAGAAGTATTTGCTCTGCCGGTGCTTATTATTAAGATGTACATACAGTCAAAGTGCTTCATCTGTGTTTACCTCTGCAGTTTGATAAGTGTGGTTGATATGTTGAATAACATACCAAAATGCTCAGATGCTTAATTATGTAAATGTGTTAAATCCAATCAAACTGAATTCTGGACACTGTAGTTTTGATCTTGTGTGTTGTTGGCAACATTGTCCCTAGATATACCAATAAATATCTGACAGCCACTCACAATATGTATTTTTGATTATGCACGTAATCTTTCAATGATATTGACCAACAGTGGTGAAATGTTACTAGGTGCAGTTGCTCAGTACAGGACCAAACTTATGTAAAATGTTGTAGTACATGTTCTGTTCACCAGTACTTTATTACTTTTACTTTTCCATTCTACCTTGTACTTATGAGAGGCATACAACTTATTTGATATGATGCTTTGCTATAGATTAAACAGACACCTGAACGCCTATATAAAGTATGTAACAAAAAAATAGTTCCTCTTGGACCAGCTGCATTATTAACATGCTGCATACACATTAATGCATCAGTTGTCATAAATTTGAAAATATCATATACATTTATGTAATACTACAGCAACCATTCTGCTGCCTATTGAGAAACAGTACTAATTAAAGTACAGTACCAGTCAAAAGTTTGGACACACCTTCTCATTCAATGGTTTTTCTTTATTTATATATATTTATTTTTTTCTACATTGTAGATTAATATTGAAGACATCCAAACTATGAAGGAACACATATGGAATTATGTGGTAAACAAACAAATGCTCAACAAACCAGAATATGTTTTATATTTTACATTCTTCAAAGTAGTTGAATGAGAAGGTGTGTCCAAACGTTTGACTGGTACTGTATAAGACCATATATTTATGTCTTATTTAGTATATCCGTCTAGAATATTCTAAATAGTGTGGTGACATGTGGCACAGGGCTGAAGAAATAGAAAGAATATTCAAATAAAGTACATAAATTAAGAAAATAACAGTAGATGATTAAATAGGGTTATATTATATATTAATGTTATTAAGTACAGCTCATATACTTTATGGAAAACAGAAAAAAATGGGTACTTTGGTCAACATACAGTACCAGTCAAAAGTTAGGACACACCTTCTCATTCAATGGTTTTTCTTTATTTTTTTCTTCTACATTGTAGATTAATATTGAAGACATCCAAACTATGAAGGAACACATATGGAATGATGTGGTAAACAAACAAATGCTCAACAAACCAGAATATGTTTTATATTTTAGATCCTTCAAAGCAGTTGAATGAGAAGGTGTGTCCAAACGTTTGACTGGTACCTTACATTTTCATTACTTCTGCAACAGTAAATGGAGTTGTTTTTTCCCACATGGTGATAGTGATACTTTTACTGCTGTTAAATAGTGAAAGTATGAGATGTCCATGTCGTGAAACACCTTCAACACGAGCCACAGTACAAAGGGAGGGAGGACGGTGTCGCCCCCTGTGGACAGCAGCTGACACTCCTCCCCCTTGATTGGACGGAATCAAACTATCCGCCTCTCGTCCTGTTGTCTCCTGCAGTGTGCGGTGAAACCGGCCAAAAAAAAGCACTAAAATGGCGCTTACTTCCCAAGGAACAAAGAAAAAAGTTTGCTACTACTATGACGGTGAGTACTCAGGTGGTTACATTGTAGCGAGCGGGCGCGCGGATGAATGGACTCCGCCGCCTCGCGCCAACAAAAGGTTACAGTTTATTCCACCGCCTGCTAAGCTCGCGCTAGCTCGGTGAGCTAGCGCGAGCAGCAGGCGGCTTCCATCATTCTCCGTCTGAACCCGCACGGGCTGCTAATGCCCCCGCGGGGTCTGCTCGGTGGTCCCTGAATGCACCGTTTCCCCTCTAAATGTGTGTAAAGCCGTCCACGCGCCGGATGTCCGTGTTTGAGCCGCATCAGTCGAGGTCACGAGCTAAAGCGCTAACAATGGGGATGTCAGTACTTCATTGTCGCCGCAATTAACGCCAGCCACCGGGCTCGAGTTAAAATGGCTCGTGGTGCTACACCTCCAAATGCGTACGGGGAGTACGGGCGTGAAATGACGCTTTAGTCGACATGAGTGTGTGAGTGTGTGTGTGTGTGTGTGTGTGTGTGTGTGTGTGTGTGAGCGTGCCACCGTGCACGTGAAGCCGAGCACACTGTGTAGTTCCATTGAAGCGTTTTCACGTCGTCCTGGTCTCCACCGACCTGCACGGTGGTTTAGTTGGAGACCCTCACGAGCTGACCACTGCGTAAACCTGGTCTTGAACAGGAAGTTGGTGTGCTCGTGTTTGCTTTCTACTCCATGAATACATTTGTCCCACTTTTGCACGTGAAATAAACTAATAATTCTGTGTGGTGTGTGTTTTTTATTTTTATTTATTTTTTTATTCCCAGGTGATGTTGGGAATTATTACTATGGCCAGGGCCACCCCATGAAGCCCCACCGAATCCGCATGACTCACAACCTGTTGCTGAACTATGGACTCTACAGAAAGATGGAGATATACGTATGTTACATTACATTACATTACAGTGCTTCTTCAGTCAGATTACTGGACCTCACCGGCTCTTCTTGTCCAGAAACTGACTTTTCCCCTCTGTGTTTCAGCGTCCACACAAAGCCAGCGGAGAAGAGATGACCAAGTATCACAGCGATGATTACATCAAATTCCTGCGTTCAATTCGACCCGACAACATGTCCGAGTACAGCAAACAAATGCAGAGATGTAAGTTGTGTCAGAGATGTAGTTTGATTTTTGTTTTCATCAAACTAAATGTTTTGCAATAGCAGCAATGTGTTTTTATTTCTCTGCTTCTGCTTTGCAGTTAATGTGGGAGAGGACTGTCCAGTGTTCGATGGTTTATTTGAGTTCTGCCAGCTCTCGGGAGGGGGCTCTGTTGGTAAGTTGGTAAATACTGCTCAAGCAGTGACATGCTCTGTGTTGGACAGTCATCATGCCATCGCTGCTCCAGTAATCTGTTCAATTCAGTAAAAGCAGGCTGTTAATTCTTCTCTGTGATCCAGCCGGTGCGGTGAAGTTGAACAAACAACAGACAGACATCGCTATCAACTGGGCCGGAGGCCTGCATCACGCCAAGAAGTCAGAGGCCTCTGGGTTTTGCTATGTTAACGACATCGTACTTGCTATTCTGGAGTTACTGAAGTGAGTACAAAAGCCCTATATTAGCCACTCAAGTATGGGTTTGTTTTGAATAAGTGGGCGATACTCTGCACGGTTGATCAAAATGTCTTTTTTGGAAACTAATGATGAGTTTTGGGTCCCGTTATCCCCTAAATAGTCATTAGACATTTGTTTTATATATATATATATATATATATATATATATATATATATATAATTTTGAAAACTACCAAAGGCTGCTAAATGTTTTTCTCATAGGCTAGATCAAAAGTTTTAGGACTTAAGTGACCTTTTCTGACTTTCCAGATACCACCAGAGAGTTCTGTACATAGATATTGACATCCATCATGGAGACGGTGTGGAGGAGGCCTTCTACACCACAGACCGTGTCATGACTGTGTCCTTCCACAAGTATGGGGAGTACTTCCCCGGCACAGGCGACCTGAGGGTGAGCCTGGATAAAATAAGCAGACAATTCACATTGTCATCAAAGTCATACAGTGAGTTGACCTTTGCTTTGTTCTCTGCAGGACATTGGTGCTGGTAAGGGTAAATATTACGCTGTGAATTACCCACTGAGGGATGGGATTGACGATGAGTCATATGAAGCCATATTCAAACCTGTAAGTAAACAAAGACATTTGTTGACTGTGGTGTTTTGGCTATTTGAGGTCTCCCTTGATGGACAGCAGCATTTGAGAGAGTGGATGTTGTTGTGTTTGTAGATCATGGCCAAGGTGATGGAGATGTACCAACCCAGCGCCGTGGTTCTGCAGTGTGGAGCCGATTCTCTGTCAGGAGACAGGCTCGGTTGCTTTAACCTCACCATTAAAGGTAATTTAATGGTGAAACCTCTCCCTCTCTCCTGATGAGACTTCAAGCAAAGTGGTCTGCAGCTATCTTTATGTAACATTTAACTGAGAAAGAAAATATATATTTTTTTTTTACCCATGCTGTGCTCAGGTCATGCCAAGTGTGTGGAGTACATGAAAAGTTTCAACCTGCCACTGCTAATGCTGGGCGGAGGAGGCTACACCATCCGTAATGTGGCACGCTGCTGGACATATGAGACTGCTGTGGCCCTCGATACCTCCATCCCCAACGGTGAGTGTTTCATGCCCATTGTCTGGTTTTCATTTTGAGAGATGATTTCTCTGTAAACATAATGTGGTGTATTGGAAATAAATAAATTGATGAATTACTGAATTCAGTTTCCAGATCCTTTTGATTATTAAACCCAAAATATTAAAGTAGCATTGGTTGCCCAGCAGGTGAAAAGAGAAAAAATATACTTGTGGAACCTTTAGTAGCCTCATACAGATGGTAAAATAAGTTAATTCATTGACTTGTATCAAAAATGTGAACTCAACTTGACAGAGCTCCCATACAACGACTACTTTGAGTACTTCGGACCAGACTTCAAGCTGCACATCAGCCCCTCCAACATGACCAATCAGAACACCAATGACTACCTGGAGAAGATCAAGTGAGTGCATCAACCTGCCATTCAGTTATTGTTTATTTATATTAGTTGTGAAAAAGTTGAGAATTTGGCTAAATCAAAGGTAAAGGTTTGCGTCTCAGGTTGTTTAGCGGTCTGTACATTAAACCTGCTTTCCGTCCTCTAGGCAACGCTTGTTTGAGAACTTGCGCATGCTGCCCCACGCCCCGGGAGTCCAAATGCAGGCCATCCCCGAGGACGCTGTTCAGGAAGACAGTGGTGATGAAGAAGAGGAGGACCCCAACAAACGCATCTCCAGTAAGAACCTCTCATATAGTCCTACTGTTCAATTAGCATTAACGGCGTATCCCCAGCGTCTTTCAGTAAAACATTTGAAATAGAGTTCCATGTTTTGATTCGACCCTTCCCCGCTGTCGATGTTCAGTCCGTGCTCACGACAAGAGGATAGCATGTGAGGAGGAGTTCTCTGACTCTGAGGATGAAGGAGAAGGAGGCCGCAGAAACGCAGCCAGCTTCAAGAAAGCCAAGCGAGCCAAAACCGAAGGAGAGAAAGAGGGAGAAGAAAAGGAGAAGAAAGGTGAGGAGGAAACAAAAGGTATTTATCCATTTTTTCTTTTTTTTCCTTTTTTACATTTTCACTCCCCCATTTCATGTCATTATTTAAGTACATCCTATGAGTTAACATTTGAAGTCGGATCATCCTGTAATACAGAGGCTGTGTTATTACTTCTATGAATTTGTTTTTCTTTTACAGAAGTAAAAGAAGAAGAGAAGGTGCCAGAGGAAGAGAAAATGGACACCTCAAAGTGAGAAAACCGTTCACACACTTATCGACCATGTTAAGGAAGTGGCTTATTGGGTATGTTAATAATTTCCTTTCTCTGGGTCCTTTTTAGGCCAAAAGAGGAGTCCAAGACACCCTGAGGTCCTCAGCAGCCAACGATGCCAAGGCAATTGATCAGAACACATCTTAAAGCAAGATTGTTTTGAATAAAACATCTTTCCAGGCTGCTGCTGTGGAAGTCAGTGAAGAACTATATCTTTGTAATGAGACCCTAACCCTTCAAAATGGGATGGGGATCTAAACGTTTTCTAGGACTCCTTTTCAACCTTACCGGTTTATGGACTGAGGTCAAACTGAGTATTGTTTTTGTATTCTTTCTCATTTTTTTATTATTAATCTTTTTATTCTATGACTTTTGCTTTTCCCTTGTGATGTAACTCTGTAAAAATGGCTTAGTACATGTATGCTTTTATATATCTGATGGATTTAATTTATTTAAATCATAGATATTTTGGCTACCCGGTTTGTCTTACAGTCCCACTTTTGTCATGTGTCTTTAAAAATGCAGTTGAAGCATGTTTATACAATAGATCCCTTTCTGTAATGCATTTGTGTCACTGGTTTTGTCTGCGAAGGTCATCGAGAGTGGTAAAGACGGTTGTGTACACCTGAATACCTTTTTACATGACACAATGCTAAGGAAATTACAGTTCTATATTTTAGGTTGTAATTTAGTATGTGCCCTTTGAACGTTGACATCTTAATATTTTTGGGACTTCTGGTACACATTAATAAAATTGTTTAGGTCCTGTCTCATAATTGCTGTAGTCAGGCTTAGATTCCACTGGAAGCAAGACAAATGCCAGAATTCATTTGTTGTATATATTTGTATTCTGAAAGCTGTCATTTAAATCTGACCCCAGTGTGCGTTGACCACACTTTTTACACCAATAAAAACTGCCCTGAAAAGTTACCGAGCCTTGTTCTGTCAAGTTTTTCAAAATAAGATTGTTATAATATATTAAGTCTGACGAAATGATTGACTCAGCTACATTTTAAAGATACAGGTGACAGTGCTCTGTTTTTTATTTTCAAGACAATACCCAGTACACACTTACAAAATCTGACAATTTAAAACAAAACCAATGGCAGTATTTATCAGGGAAATATAATGCCATTGCTTACTTAAGTCCCACAAACGTTTTCTTCAGACATTTAATGTGTAACAGACACACTCTATTAAAAACTTTACAGATGTTTCATTCTATCCAGTTAAGACAAGCGGTTTGCAACCTATCTCGGTAGGTTTAGCTGGTTCAGAGCCAAGCACTCTGCTCCACTGCAGTGTCCTCCAGCAGTTCATCCTGCTCTGCAGGCTCGGTTCCAGCATCGCTCTCTGGATCCCGTTCTGTAGGCGGCGGCGACGACGCAGTTTCAACAGGTCCGAGACTACGCACCTGAAACATAACAAGAATTTCATTTAAGAAGCTACCTCGCATAAATCCATAGTATTAAAGGGTAACAAGAAAATCACATCTGAAAAGAATTAAAACGACTTCTTGAATACAGACACTTAACAATTTTCATGTTTTACACATAATGATTCAACTTGTTCAAGGTTAAACATCTGACCAAAAAGCGGCAAGTTTATAGGAATGTCTCGGCCGGTAAAACGTGTTAGTCCAGATCATATTGTAAAGTTAATTGACTGTTTTAAATAATGTGATTACAATGTTCTTAAAACATAGCAATTAGTGTCATAAGTACCTATTATGATTTCTATATGCATTAGTAAAGTTCAGTGATAACATCAACTGATCACTGTGCTTTTTCAGTTAACTTCAAGCTGACCTTCAACCACAGATCAAACCATGTGATCATGCACTGAGACTGCATGAGATGATGGACACTGTTCACACGCTGCTCTGTTCAGGTTTGTCTTGAACACAGGTCTAGACCAGTGGCTTCTATTTGTATTATATTCAATCAAAGTCACAGTGCTATTTGTGGGTATAATGAAGCCATGTCAATTAACTGTTAGAACCATGACTTGATCAAATGCTTTTTTTCCACTAAGCCTTGTATAGAATAGTTGGTATGCTGCAATAAATGAACGTAAGGCAGGAAAGTGCTGATTTATTTTGTAAATATATGCACTTCCCCTTAACGAATCAGGCTACAATTCATAATTTGTCCCTTTCACTGCGTGGATTTTTCAGTTCTATTTAAAAGGTTGTAGAAAATTCACTATTTAAATGAAGCTTAGATGAAGTTCAGTCAGGAAGACTCTCTTTCCACTCTCATTCATTCATTCATAAATTCAAAAAATCGTTCATTATTTCTCTGTCTCACTCTGTCTTTGCGATCTATCAGCTGATATGGGCCTTCACTGAACCAACCAGATTCTGCCACGATCTCCCTAAGCCAATCACATTGTTGCAATTAAAAAACTGTTGTGCTCTCTGCTTCTGTCAGTTGTCATTTCAGTAAGAACCAATGCCTTCTCCAGCCAATTCACCTCCAGTCTCCATCATATCCAGGAATTCAACCCCCTTCACCAGCACCACCACCAGTGTCTAGACTCCAGGGACGACATTCCTGATCTAACCACAGCATCACTTACCCCTTTAATATACTACGTCATGATGGAGTTTAATCACCAAGGACTTTTCCCAATTCATCATTTAATTCATGCATAATAAATGATTGTTTCATTCCAAATGAAGTCTCTCCTGATTGAACTGTATTTGTTCCGGTTTGGAATGACATATACATCACTACCCAATTTACAATTATGCTGTAAGCATTTTTTTAATTTAAAAAAAGGCAACTGTCTGACTGAAATAACTGACTATATGTGACACAGTAGGACAACGCAACATCTGCATGTGACAAATAATAAAGGGGTCAGTCTAGCACTGTCAGTGATCCGACAGCAGCTTACCAGTCTGCCCCGGGTCGGCCTCTTCCTGCACGGACAGAGGTAGAGGAATGAGGTACAGGCAGCAAAGCAGCGCAAGGAGAACACCATTTCCAGCACGGACATCGAGATGAGAAGCACCCACAGAATGATTGTGGTTCCCTGGTTGACAAAAAAGATGACGCCACATACCTCTGATCAATACACACTTCTCTTTCTTTTTTCAGCAATTCAAGTCAATATAAAAACTGAAATATTTATGTTCGACTTACATAGATACGGGTTGGGTCGAAGGGGCACTCGTATGTGATGCTGGATGAGGCGATGTCGATATTATCAGAAACCGTGCAGTGTGTTAGTAGGCCCTGTCCTTTATTAATGATGGCTTCCACCATTGAAACTGACAAGCCCAGGGAGGAGGCAATTGACAAGAGACCTGCCAGGAAGCTGAAGACCAGCAGGACCCACTTCTGCAAGGACAACACAAGTTAGTTAGTAAAAACATAACAATGGATCTAGTGTGTGAAACACATGTTTCCCCCTTAAAATATAACATGCTTTTAATGTCAATTAAAAGCAAAAGGAAAAGCAAAAGGAACATGGGGTAGAAATTGCAGAGTCCACTTAATGAGGGAAGACATGCAATATTTGAATTCCATATCTGCATGTGCATGTTAACCATTCATACGGATATCATCTTCTGTATGTTTACACCCATGAACTCACTCAAAAACCAAGGGCAAGTTCTAACAAGACCCAGCAAATGACTGATGTGAGTGCTGAATGGAGGAGTGAGACGCTGTGCCAAAGAGAGGGGGAACAGTATTTACCAGGATCCTGTTCCTCTTGTTTTTGGACAGGACAATGGCAGTTATTCCACTTATTATTCCCTAATGGGCACAAGAAGAAAAAAAGAGACAGATCATTCATCACACATACAGATGATACAAAATTACAAAAAAACTATTTTAAACCACCCTCCGCTATTAAATATCAATTTGCTTTGAAGTTCTTTATGCACACACTGAGTTTTCACACCACTTACCACCAGGCCTGCCACAATAGCAATGACATTAGAGATGGCGTACACCATGGTCCGGGCCCGATGGTGCACGTTGATGTGCCTGAGCACAGCGCCGTGCACCAGTGCGCCAAGAAGAAAGTTGACATGGCCCACTAGCACCAGCCCCAGCCCCATCTTCATCAGGGCTTTGTTGTCCTTGAGGTTGGCACAACATACTCCTAAAGGAAGCAGAAAAATGTTATTTCAACTTCATAATCTTAATTTAGTGTTGAGCATCGTGACTTTTGCCACGAAGAAACTATTTAACCTCAATGTGTGACGACAGTCTATATTACCGCACTGAAGCATGCAACCCTAATCCCATGTTAGAGTATGTAAATACCAGCTGTGTGAGCATCAGCGCTGTTGACAGGAACACAGTATACAAGATGAAATTACAGAGCACACAGAAGTTTATTCAATGTGATGTGAAATATAGAACAAGCTGTAACTTGGGTACATTGAGAGGTTGTGTGAGAGTTTGCGGTTTCGGCACAGCAAAAAGAAAGCAGGCCAGCGGGTAGTACACCATGACGACACTTTTAGCATCTCCAATCATATCCAACCCCTGCAGAGATGGCTAAAAATCTCATCCACTGCATTGCTGCAAATTGCTGCAACTATGGTGACAAATTCAGAGGTCTGAGGGGGATTGTACTGTTTTTTTTTTTTTCTTCCTTCCTTTGAGGAAAGGTGAAGCAGCAGTCACCCATAACTGCCTAGCCTCCCCTGAACCACACAGGACAAAGCTTTGGGTGGGGTATTCAAACATCCACCACCACATTTAACTGGCCCAAGGGGTCAGTGAAGAAACACATATCTGCTCCTGGTCTCATTCAAACCTTTGTCTGGGTGCCGTAGAAAAAAAAAAGTCACTGTGTTTTGGTCATAATATTGTTGGTGTAGTGGTTGCTGCCATTCAAGTACACATAATCACATATTGTTACTGTAATGTTCATACCCTGACAGAAACACTGATAGAATTTACACCGTCAAGTAGTGATTGTGTCAAACTTAATATATTCTTCATTGCAATATGATATTTTTTCTGATAGCTACACTTCAATACTGCTTGATGTCTGGCACTTTATTAAGGTGATATAGTAACGATAGCATGTACACCGTGGGACCCATAATATCCTCCAACAACAACAGCCCGCAATCATAAATCCTAGGCAAGTCTATATGATGGTTACCTCAAAGTTTACCCCCAAAGTTTCTCTTTTATTTAGGTGAAACTCAAAAAACTAAACTAGCAGGCTTCTCCAATATGAGAGATTAAACAACTTTATAAGTTAGAAAGGTTTTCGTTGATCTAGATTAACAGAAAAAAATAAGATCACATTGCGTTTCCTCATCCAAACACCAGAAAAAGCTACGTTTGAGTTAAGGACTGCCTAGACCACGCCTAAAAAACTTTCGCACGCAACATATATTCTGTCACTTAAATGGAACACACCTGAAAGTGAACTTACCTAAGCTCCCCATGGTGGATATTATATCAACCTTGGATCATATTAGTGTACAAGGTGTATAAAAATCATTTCTGACAGCTGTTCGACACTACGTTGTTGGTGCGTCGTTGTCTTCTCCTACTGCCGCTCACCTTCGGACACACTGGCGTTACCTTCCGCCTACCTGTGCGGAAGCTCCGCCCCTAAGCACGCTCACTATACAAGAAGAGGAGGAAAGTTATGTATCTGATAAAAACACATGCAACTCTGTCCACATAAGCGGTTAATTGTATTGACTGTCCATACTTGAAAGGAAAATTATAAAATCATAACAAGAATAAGGCCTATATTATAAGAATAAGTATTATTTCTACTAGAGGTTAAGTACAAACAGTTATTCAAACCAGTTCCACCTTTACCAGGTGCAACAATAAAGAGATGTACACATTAATGCCACACTAATTAAATCCAGTAATTTATTCTGAACTGAGCCCTTCTTATAGTAGCCCACTTTACTGTTAGCACTTTAAATACATTTTGATGCTAATACTTTTATACTTTTACTTAACAGAGTATCTTTGCACCGTGGTATTGATATCACTGTAAAAGATTCAGTATTTCATCCACCACTTTGTTACGTGTCTGTATTAAGCCTGATTATTTAGTCCGTTGAGTCCTTTGAATGATTAAATGCGACCTGGTCCACACATACATAGATTTATATAAAAAAAGAAATGTATTATGAGCTACATTTTATTTTATTGGATTATTATTATTATTATAGCACAATACCCATCAAAATATCACAAAGTCATAAATAAGTTATTGTTTAAGTTGGACATTTTTCTTCTTCAAGTGAATAACACTGCTTATATTGCAGATGGTGAAGACTAGAACATTTAATACAATATATCTTATCTGTAAGGCCTTAACAAAGACTGGATATCTGAAATATCTGCAGTCTTGAATAACATGAAAAGAATGCACAATTTCCATATTTTAAGTTTTTCTTAATAAGTGCTTCTAAATGTCTCCCTTCTCACATTTAATCACACAAATAACATAAAAAAAGCATTTGGTCTCTCATCTGAATGCAGCATAATTGGCTGCGGGTCTCGTTAGCCGGATTGCCAGCACCTGTCCCTCCTGCCCCTGCACCTTATTAATGACACACCTGGGCAAGGAGGTTTAGTCAGAGTGGTTGGCACACTTTGAGGTTTGCAATGGGGGAAATAGAGATATTTCTTTGCCTTATTCTGGGACATTATATTACTGCTCAATCAGTAATAAAAAATCAGGATGCCACATTTTTCCATGACGTCCCAGGATTTATTGATGGCATCGTACCTCTTCCCTTTGAAAGAAATTTTGATTTACCTTCACATGACACGATCTTCAGCTCCTGGCGGACTTGGAGCCCTGCCTTTCACATGCTCTCTGAATTACCTCCCATCCCCTTTGTTCCCAGAGTAGAAGTGTTTTGTGACGAATCAAAGATAACTATTTTGGTAGATAAGAGGAGCTCCAACGGATTCTTGCTGACTGGAGAGGAGATACAGTTTGGTGACGGCTGCTATAGCAACAGAGAGCTACCAAACCAATTTGTCTTCACTTACAGTTTGGATGAGTGTGGAACTACACCTGTGGTAAGTTGACCAAATTCTTAACTAGTCACTTTTAGTTCCAGTTTTTTTAAGTGTTTGTTACTTTCCTACAGATGCAGAATGGCTTTGTTAGGTTTACCAACTCTCTCTACTTGAATCTCAAAACAACTCCCACCACCTGGTGGCCAGCTCCGCCCACAGTTCACATCTCTTGCGTCCCAAAAAGGTCCATTCACTGAGTTACATTATCATTTGTAAGTGGCTACAAATAACCATACTTAAGGAGAATGCATGTCTTTTCAGGTCATATCCAAACTTCTTTGACTCAATGACATTTCCTGAAAATGGAAAGACCTTTAACATCGACGCCATGAATCGTGAGTAATGTGAATCAAGAATATGCTTTTCGGGTTGGCTTGTTTAATTTGTAGTCACAAATGTTTGTTTTGTTGCCTATGCAGCCTCCTGGACCAGCACTGCAGACTCTAATATCTATACAAGAGGTCAGTCTGTCAACCTCCAGGTTTCTGCCAAAACCATGCCAGAGCGGCAGCAGCTTTTCATCCAGTCCTGTTTTGTCTCTGCATCTCCTGAGCCTCATACTAGGCCCAAGCAACCAGTCATAATGAATAAAGGGTAAGCAGCCAATTGGTTGAATTATTTGTTATGTTATTTTTCCATGCTCTAATCTCCTGTGATGCCGTTGCCCTCTGCCAGGTGCACAGCCCCATTGGGTTCCCCTCATGCTGTTGTACAATTTGTGGCCTCTGGTAGAGCGGATGTGGTTAATTTAGTTCTGAACACATCTTATCTAATTTCTGAGGTGAGTTTTGATAATTTCTTTATTTTACTGACATGTTTCTGCTGTTCTAACTGTATGACCTTGTTAACACTCTCTTCTGAAGCTGTACATCCACTGCAGTGTCTTGATCTCAGACCAGGGGTCAACTTTGGCTCTAAATCATGCAACTACAACTTGATCCAGTCAAGGTATTTCTACATTTATCACATGTATTTTGTGACCTTTTTCATGACTTGGTGCAAGTTTTTATTTCATTTTTTTTTCTCCCTAGATGGGAGGACCTTAGTGGTAATGTAGAAGTATGCAAGTGCTGTACATCAAAGTGTAAAGGTCTGCAAATCAAGAACCTTCCTGAAGGTCGGTGCTTTGTTTTGTCAAAAGGTGCCACAATAAATGGAGTTTCTGTTCTCTTAACTCCACAGTGACTGACCTAGCGTGTCGTTTCAGGTGCCAAGGCTATGGTCAGCACTGGCCCCTTTGTCATTGTCGAGAAACCTATAGAGCCACGTCTCTCTGAATCGCAAGAAACCTCCAGTGCTCCTGTTGCAGAAGCCATGCAGTCTGATCGTGCAGTGACTGAGGCCACAATTGTTTCTGGTACATCTGTATCAAGACTCCCTCAGGCTGTGGTGGTTGTGAGTCAGGACCCAGTTGCCAGGCTGACCTTTTGGCTACCTGGACAGGTGCGAGATACTGGACACAGCGAGAAGATCAATTCTGAGGACATTTTGACATTTAAGTTACAGGCAAGTGACATCTGGTCAAATGAGATTCAACCTTCATCCACAGATCAGGAGCCTCTTCTGAACATGCCCACAAACATGGTCATAGATCAAAGTGCAAATGAACTAGGAAGTGACTTTAATTATCTGACACTAGTTGATGGATTGGCAATTCCCAAAGAAAAAAGGCGTTTTGGAAGATCTGGAATTTTTGACACAGAAGCTCTACAAGATGCTGACATCCTCTTGACGGCTGACATGAATGTGAATGTCCTAAACCAGAATGATTGTAACAAAATGAGAGAGGGGCTGGCAGTGACGCCCCAAGAAGAATCAGATGATGCCCAACCGATCGTTCGTTCGAAACTCCAGTTTTCCAAAGGCACCGATGGCTCACAGACGCTGAGTTATGAGGAAGATGTTATGAGGCAACAAAGTAAAGGTGTGATTGGAAGATTTTGGAATGATGGGATACAAAGAAAACAGGAGCCCAGAAGGAGAGGGCTGCACTCAACTTTCCTGGATTTGTTGAGGTAATTCTATTCTATTCTATGTCAGTATTTTCTAAGCATGTGGTTGAGACTAACTTGTTTTTCTCCATCTCTTATCCTCAGGAGGATGGACAAAGCAGAATAATTGCATCTTTAATATGAATATTTTCTAATGGCACTTCAATAAATAAATAAATGTATTGAGAAATAAAATGACAGTAGCCTTTTTTCTTCTAAAGTCTAAAAAACCGACAGCATTGCTTCTGTGAGTGCCTCTAGTATTCCCACCCAGATGTCGCTGTGGGGAGTTGGGCTCTGCAGTTAGGACGGTACAGTGCGCTCTCTCCCCTCTACAGCGCATGCTCAGTAGTGTTTTTCTTTTTTTTCTATCCCATGCGTGACCCTGGTCACTATTTCGTCCGCACTGCCACACTCTATAAAGTGCCCATGAGTTCCCTCACGCAGTCTCTTTCCCTGGCCACAAAACAACCGTGAGTGTCTAACTCACCGTTCTTGAAAAACTTAAAATAAAAATAATATAAAATCCCAAAATCTTAATAAAAACAAGAACATATACTTGAAGAAAATAAAAATGTTTAAAAAAAAAAAAAAAAAATCTAATCTTAATTTAGTGTTGAGCATTGTGACTTTTGCCATGAAGAAACTATTTAACCTTAAAGTGTGACGACAGTCTATATTATCGCACTGAAGCATGCAACCCTAATCCCATATTAGAGTATGTAAATACCAGCTGTGTGAGCATCAGCGCTGTTGACAGGAACACAGTATACAAGATGAAATTACAGAGCACACAGAAGTTTATTCAATGTGATGTGAAATATAGAACAAGCTGTAACTTGGGTACATTGAGAGGTTGTGTGAGAGTTTGCGGTTTCAGCACAGCAAAAAGAAAGCGGGCCAGCGGGTAGTACACCATGACAACACTTTTAGCATCTCCAATCATATCCAACCCCTGCAGAGATGGCTAAAAATCTCATCCACTGCATTGCTGCAAATTGCTGCAACTATGGTGACAAATTCAGAGGTCTGAGGGGGATTGTACTGTTTTCTTTTTTCTTCCTTCCTTTGAGGAAAGGTGAAGCAGCAGTCACCCATAACTGCCTAGCCTCCCCTGAACCACACAGGACAAAGCTTTGGGTGGGGTATTCAAACATCCACCACCACATTTAACTGGCCCAAGGGGTCAGTGAAGAAACGCATATCTGCTCCTGGTCTCATTCAAACCTTTGTCTGGGTGCCGTAAAAAAAAAAAGTCACTGTGTTTGGTCATAATATTGTTGGTGTAGTGGTTGCTGCCATTCAAGTACACATAATCACATATTGTTACTGTAATGTTCATACCCTGACAGAAACACTGATAGAATTTACACCGTCAAGTAGTGATTGTGTCAAACTTAATATATTCTTCATTGCAATATGATGTTATTTTTTCTGATAGCTACACTTCAATACTGCTTGATGTCTGGCACTTTATTAAGGTGATATAGTAACGATAGCATGTACACCGTGGGACCCATAATATCCTCCAACAACAGCCCGCAATCATAAATCCTAGGCAAGTCTATATGATGGTTACCTCAAAGTTTACCCCCAAAGTTTCTCTTTTATTTGGGTGAAACTCAAAAAACTAAACTAGCAGGCTTCTCCAATATGAGAGATTCAACAACTTTATAAGTTAGAAAGGTTTTCGTTGATCTAGATTAACAGAAAAAAATAAGATCACATTGCGTTTCCTCATCCAAACACCAGAAAAAGCTACGTTTGAGTTAAGGACTGCCTAGACCACGCCTAAAAAACTTTCGCACGCAACATATATTCTGTCACTTAAATGGAACACACCTGAAAGTGAACTTACCTAAGCTCCCCATGGTGGATATTATATCAACCTTGGATCATATTAGTGTACAAGGTGTATAAAAATCATTTCTGACAGCTGTTCGACACTACGTTGTTGGTGCGTCGTTGTCTTCTCCTACTGCCGCTCACCTTCGGACACACTGGCGTTACCTTCCGCCTACCTGTGCGGAAGCTCCGCCCCTAAGCACGCTCACTATACAAGAAGAGGAGGAAAGTTATTTATCTGATAAAAACACATGCAACTCTGTCCACATAAGCGGTTAATTGTATTGACTGTCCATACTTGAAAGGAAAATTATAAAATCATAACAAGAATAAGGCCTATATTATAAGAATAAGTATTATTTCTACTAGAGGTTAAGCTACCCAGGAGTACAAACAGTTATTCAAACCAGTTCCACCTTTACCAGGTGCAACAATAAAGAGATGTACACATTAATGCCACACTAATTATAATCCAGTAATTTATTCTGAACTGAGCCCTTCTTATAGTAGCCCACTTTACTGTTAGCACTTTAAATACATTTTGATGCTAATACTTTTATACTTTTACTTAACAGAGTATCTTTGCACCGTGGTATTGATATTTTTACTGTAAAAGATTCAGTATTTCATCCACCACTTTGTTACGTGTCTGTAGAGTTAAGCCTGATTATTTAGTCCGTTGAGTCCTTTGAATGATTAAATGCGACCTGGTCCACACATACATAGACTTATATAAAAAAGGAAATGTATTATGAGCTACATTTTATTTTATTGGATTATTATTATTATAGCACAATACCCATCAAAATATCACAAAGTCATAAATAAGTTATTGTTTAAGTTGGACATTTTTCTTCTTCAAGTGAATAACACTGCTTATATTGCAGATGGTGAAGACTAGAACATTTAATACAATATATCTTATCTGTAAGGCCTTAACAAAGACTGGATATCTGAAATATCTGCAGTCTTGAATAACATGAAAAGAATGCACAATTTCCATATTTTAAGTTTTTCTTAATAAGTGCTTCTAAATGTCTCCCTTCTCACATTTAATCACACAAATAACATAAAAAAAGCATTTGGTCTCTCATCTGAATGCAGCATAATTGGCTGCGGGTCTCGTTAGCCGGATTGCCAGCACCTGTCCCTCCTGCCCCTGCACCTTATTAATGACACACCTGGGCAAGGAGGTTTAGTCAGAGTGGTTGGCACACTTTGAGGTTTGCAATGGGGGAAATAGAGATATTTCTTTGCCTTATTCTGGGACATTATATTACTGCTCAATCAGTAATAAAAAATCAGGATGCCACATTTTTCCATGACGTCCCAGGATTTATTGATGGCATCGTACCTCTTCCCTTTGAAAGAAATTTTGATTTACCTTCACATGGCCCTGCCTTTCACATGCTCTCTGAATTACCTCCCATCCCCTTTGTTCCCAGAGTAGAAGTGTTTTGTGACGAATCAAAGATAACTATTTTGGTAGATAAGAGGAGCTCCAACGGATTCTTGCTGACTGGAGAGGAGATACAGTTTGGTGACGGCTGCTATAGCAACAGAGAGCTACCAAACCAATTTGTCTTCACTTACAGTTTGGATGAGTGTGGAACTACACCTGTGGTAAGTTGACCAAATTCTTAACTAGTCACTTTTAGTTCCAGTTTTTTTAAGTGTTTGTTACTTTCCTACAGATGCAGAATGGCTTTGTTAGGTTTACCAACTCTCTCTACTTGAATCTCAAAACGACTCCCACCACCTGGTGGCCAGCTCCGCCCACAGTTCACATCTCTTGCCTCCCAAAAAGGTCCATTCACTGAGTTACATTATCATTTGTAAGTGGCTACAAATAACCATACTTAAGGAGAATGCATGTCTTTTCAGGTCATATCCAAACTTCTTTGACTCAATGACATTTCCTGAAAATGGAAAGACCTTTAACATCGACGCCATGAATCGTGAGTAATGTGAATCAAGAATATGCTTTTCGGGTTGGCTTGTTTAATTTGTAGTCACAAATGTTTGTTTTGTTGCCTATGCAGCCTCCTGGACCAGCACTGCAGACTCTAATATCTATACAAGAGGTCAGTCTGTCAACCTCCAGGTTTCTGCCAAAACCATGCCAGAGCGGCAGCAGCTTTTCATCCAGTCCTGTTTTGTCTCTGCATCTCCTGAGCCTCATACTAGGCCCAAGCAACCAGTCATAATGAATAAAGGGTAAGCAGCCAATTGGTTGAATTATTTGTAATGTTATTTTTCCATGCTCTAATCTCCTGTGATGCCGTTGCCCTCCGCCAGGTGCACAGCCCCATTGGGTTCCCCTCATGCTGTTGTACAATTTGTGGCCTCTGGTAGAGCGGATGTGGTTAATTTAGTTCTGAACACATCTTATCTAATTTCTGAGGTGAGTTTTGATCATTTCTTTATTTTACTGACATGTTTCTGCTGTTCTAACTGTATGACCTTGTTAACACTCTCTTCTGAAGCTGTACATCCACTGCAGCGTCTTGATCTCAGACCAGGGGGTCAACTTTGGCTCTAAATCATGCAACTACAACTTGATCCAGTCAAGGTATTTCTACATTTATCACATGTATTTTGTGACCTTTTTCATGACTTGGTGCAAGTTTTTATTTCTTTTTTTTCTCCCTAGATGGGAGGACCTTAGTGGTAATGTAGAAGTATGCAAGTGCTGTACATCAAAGTGTAAAGGTCTGCAAATCAAGAACCTTCCTGAAGGTCGGTGCTTTGTTTTGTCAAAAGGTGCCACAATAAATGGAGTTTCTGTTCTCTTAACTCCACAGTGACTGACCTAGCGTGTCGTTTCAGGTGCCAAGGCTATGGTCAGCACTGGCCCCTTTGTCATTGTCGAGAAACCTATAGAGCCACGTCTCTCTGAATCGCAAGAAACCTCCAGTGCTCCTGTTGCAGAAGCCATGCAGTCTGATCGTGCAGTGACTGAGGCCACAATTGTTTCTGGTACATCTGTATCAAGACCCCGTCAGGCTGTGGTGGTTGTGAGTCAGGACCCAGTTGCCAGGCTGACCTTTTGGCTACCTGGACAGGTGCGAGATACTGGACACAGCGAGAAGATCAATTCTGAGGACATTTTGACATTTAAGTTACAGGCAAGTGACATCCGGTCAACTGAGATTCAACCTTCATCCACAGATCAGGAGCCTCTTCTGAACATGCCCACAAACATGGTCATAGATCAAAGTGCAAATGAACTAGGAAGTGACTTTAATTATCTGACACTAGTTGATGGATTGGCAATTCCCATTTCCCATTTTGGAAGATCTGGAATTTTTGACACAGAAGCTCTACAAGATGATGACATCCCCTCGACAGCTGACATGAATGTCCTAAACCAGAATGATTTTAACAAAATGAGAGAGGGGCTGGCAGTGACGCCCCAAGAAGAATCAAATGATGCCCAACCGACCGTTCTTTCGAAACTCCAGTTTTCCAAAGGCATGGATGGATGGGATACAAAGAAAACAGGAGCCCAGAAGGAGAGGGCTGCACTCAACTTTCCCGGATTGGTTGAGGTAATTCTATTCTATTCTATGTCAGTATTTTCTAAGCATGTGGTTGAGACTAATTTGTTTTTCTCCATCTCTTATCCTCAGGAGGATGGACAAAGCAGAATAATTGCATCTTTAATATGAATATTTTCTAATGGCACTTCAATAAATAAATAAATAAATAAATGTATTGAGAAATAAAATGACAGAAGCCTTTTTTCTTTCAAAGTCTAAAAAACCGAGAGCATGGCTTCTGTGAGAGCCTCTAGTATTCCCACCCAGATGTCGCTGTGGGGAGTTGGGCTCTGCAGTTAGGACGGTACAGTGCGCTCTCTCCCCTCTACAGCGCATGCTCAGTAGTGTTTTTCTTTTTTTCTATCCCATGCGTGACCCTGGTCACTATTTCGTCCGCACTGCCACACTCTATAAAGTGCCCATGAGTTCCCTCACGCAGTCTCTTTCCCTGGCCACAAAACAACCGTGAGTGTCTAACTCACCGTTCTTGAAAAACTTAAAATAAAAATAATATAAAAAAATATAAAATCCACAAAATCTTAATAAAAACAAGAACATATACTTGAAGAAAATACAAACGTTTAAAAAAAAAACAAAAAAAAAAACAGCAAAATATTAATTTACAAAAATACTAGAAACAGGAGGTATCGGGCTTTTTCACAGAAGTTGGCGACTACCAAAGGAAGACTTAAGAAAAAAATCATTTTATATCGTGATTTTTCAAGTTTGACCTTTTTATTTTTATTCTCACCAAGCTGGACCACAGAGACGGCAGTCTCTTTTTTTTTTTTTTTTTTTTTAATAGTTGGGAGACTTGAAGCGCAGGTCCCACTCGGAATACAGCTCATACCGGCTTTTTTTTTTCTGGCGTTTTTTTAATCTAAGCCTGGCTCTCATTTCTATTGTGAACTCCGAGATATGAACACAGCGACCGGGAGTTATCCGATGGCTTCTCTCTACGTTGGCGACCTGCACCCCGATATCACGGAGGCTATGCTGTATGAGAAATTCAGCCCAGCCGGACCGGTGCTCTCCATTCGGGTATGCCGTGACATGATCACCCGGCGATCCCTGGGATACGCGTATGTGAACTTCTCTCAACCCGCTGATGGTAAGAAACATAAACCTGGCCTGTGATATCAGTGTGCAGTTTGAGCATATTAGATTATGCAGCATGCGGATGCAAGATGCAGAAAAGCATGCATCTCTTTTTAAATATTGACAATGTCACCGTATGCTTTCAATGTCACTTGTAAAACGTTCTGCATAACCAAATTCAAAACCAGGTACACACTGGCAATGAATACAAAGCACTGGACTATAACTGAACTAAAAAATATATTTATACAGTCAAAGTAAGACGAGCGGCTCCCCAGACTGGTTGGAGGACTCATTTTGACCCATATAAGCATGCCCCAGTTGTTGTATACTCCTCACTCCTGCTACTATGTCACTGCCAGAGTGAAAGCACTCACACATGCATAGTGAACAATCATCTCAAGCCCATCATTTGGAAATAAACAATCTTTGCAGATCTCACTCATTCTGGCCAAAATGACCCATTTCTCCTACATAAAGTAATTCCCATTTTCCCCTGATGCCATGTTCACTGACAGCAAGATAAGGGACAAGCACAGCTGAACACTAACCCCTGCACTGCCTGCTTTGTATGTCTTATGTGGGTGTTCATTTATATCAAAGACCTGATCCAGCCTCCCGTTTTTACTTGTTAGGAATTATCTGAGTCATACAGCTGGTTTACCTGTTCTATCCTAACCACTTAAAATGCGTGTCAGTCGGTAATCCACCGGAATGGCATCAAAGCATTGAGCAACAGTAGCAGGTGTTGTGGTATTCTTTGGGGGCCTTGTGATACTGTTTACATTGGGTGGACTTCTTTGCCTCTTGTGTCAACGTTGAACACCTGTCACAATTTATCCGTGTTTCGAGTCGGACACCCAAAGCTGGAGTAACGGCAGGTTAAAACTGGCTCACATCCAGGAAGGTGGTGTCACTCACTTGGATAAATGTGAGAAGGGCCACCAGTAAGAAAACACCATTTGTTGTTGGAAGTGTAGACATGGGGGGGGGGCCTTATTGTGTGCCTGTGGGGCAATAGCTCGCTGCCTGTAGTTATAACTGGTCAGTAAATCTGATATAATATAACAGCAGTCAAGGTTGTTTGCAAAACCTCCATTGGATTTCTTCACGTCTTGTCTGTATGTGTAATCACTCATCTTAGCATTCTTGGTGAGTGTCTCCTCCCCATCAATGGCAGAGAATGCTCTACTCACGCTCCATGCCAGCACATACCTCCCAGGACCCCTCTCTAAATATAGAACAATTTTCTGTGCAGCCCAAAATTTGCCTGGACGCAATACTTTTAATCTCTTAACATGACAGAAATGGTTATCAATGACAAGCAATTCAACGCCATCAATATTTTAACGAATGACATCACATAGAATATGGATAATGCATTACATAGACCCACTCTGGCTGTTCTGAAAACCACAATATCCACTCGGAACCTTCCAGAAGACCACATGTTTGACAGCGGTCACACACCTACCCTGAGCAAACGAGCTGTAAAGTACAATTGCAAGCAAAACTGCTGATGCCAGCAGACGCAAGGCAGCTCCGTTTTGTTTACCAGACACTTTTAGCTGGAAAGCCTGGCCTGTGTGTGTGTGTGTGTGTGTGCGTGTCTGTTGCTGTGGAGTGACTGAACAAAAGGATGTTTTGGCATGTGTGCCCACATAGACATGAAAGCCTATATGAGAGTTAGATCAATAGCTGAGAGAGAGAAATGGTGTAAATTGAACCTTTGTGCTTAAATAATGTTAAAATAAGACATAATGATTTAATAAATCAAACCTTTCACAGCTTAACAACACAATGAAAGCCCATTTTGTTATCTGAGGGCCAGCTGCACTGCTACTGCAACTGGCAGAGGTGGGACATGGCCCAGTAGCATGTGGCGAGTTAGAGAAGGGGTGACATGTGCTCCCAGCTTGCCCACTGCAGCTGTCCCCAACACTTGTCCCAGCTGCTCATCTGCCACGTGGTCTACTGCAGTATCTAAACCATAGTACTTGTGCCTTGTTAATGGGATGGCAGCAGGGATTCTCCATTTTAGTTCACAATGCACAGAAGGACAAACGGACTAAGACTAACACACTTCACCTCAGTTTCACGTTATGGAAGCATGTTATGTAGTATGCATACATGTCACTGATATGTTTTCAATCTCATGGCTCCATATAAACAACTAGCCCTGACCTTTCCCTCCACCTCTCTGCCCCCTCCTCCCTCTAGCTGAGAGAGCCCTGGACACCATGAACTTTGACGTGGTGAAAGGGAAGCCAATCAGAATCATGTGGTCCCAAAGAGACCCCTCCCTCAGGAAATCTGGAGTGGGCAACGTGTTCATCAAGAACCTCGACAAGTCCATCGACAACAAAGCCCTGTACGACACCTTCTCTGCCTTTGGCAACATCCTCTCCTGCAAGGTATAACTGTCAGAAATGTGACGGAGGTACTTAAAAGAAAAGGCACTTTCTTTTATGCTGTATATATTCCCACTTTTGGGAAACCTGTTCCTGCTCAGAAAATTCACACAATTTGTGCTTAAATTAGTTTGAATAATATTCTTATGCACTTAAAGCGTTCTTGTGTAAACTCGTACACCATCTTTGCAGCAGTGCTTCTACATTTTGGGAAACAAATGTATTTACTTTCTTGAAGAAAGTTGGCTTAGAAGAACGATACCATTCTGAATATGAAGCTTCAGCTAGCAGCTGGTTAGTTTAGTTTAGGAGGGACACTGGTGAAACATCTAGCCTGGCTCTTTCCAAAGGTGACAAAATACTCCTAACAGTCTAAAGCTCACTAATTAACAGTTATCTTTATCTTGTTGAAGTGACAACTGAAGTGTAAAACTGGCAAAACAACCCCTGTATAACCACAAAATTATGCTTTTTAAACTTTGTTTTTTTTATGTGGATTAAATAAACAAGATTCAACATGTTTATTTGTACAGAGCCAAGCTTGCCGTTTGCCACAGTTTCTGGTCTTTATGCTAAGCTAGGCTAACTGGCTGCAGCTTTAAATTTAGTGGAGAGATTTGAGAGTGGTATTGATCTTCTTGTTTTACCCTCAGCAAGAAAGCGAAGAAGCATATTTCCCAAAATCTTGAACTTATGCTTTAAACAACTGCTTGTATCCGTCATGATGCCTCTCTACTGGATGAACTTTTAACCACATGTCTTCCTCTACTCCAGGTGGTGTGTGATGAAAATGGCTCCAAGGGTTACGCTTTTGTCCACTTTGAGACCCAGGATGCTGCTGATCGTGCCATTGAGAAGATGAATGGCATGCTTCTGAATGACCGCAAGGTGTGAGTGTCCGGTCATCTAGGATCTGGGGTTAAAGGGGCGTCCATTGTTGATAGTATTTTAAAGAATTTAGTTTGAATTTTAAACAATTTAACAGAACTTCAAAGTTATGATGACGTTGAAAGTTCAGCTGTAGAGGGTGCGGTACTTTTGAGCTTATGGTGATAATAGTGCAGTAAAAGCGTATATATGTGTCAATCTGTGGTATTTTTTGTGTAAAAACCTGACTTGTTTGTTCTACACGTATTGAGTGAACTGACTTTTTCGTGTCTTTTTCAAGTTGGTGAGTTTGTGTGTGAATAATCAGACTAATAAACTCATCTCTCACTACCGCCAGTATGAAGATAACCTTTGATCTGATAGATAACAAACTAAAAGCCCTTACTCACTCTAACCTTTCCTACAAGACGCATTTTTTGTTGCCTCATTTGTCCCCTCGCTGGTCACCCGTCTTGGAGTGTTTGTATGTACGTGTGTGTGTGTGTATGACCACGCTTGTGTGTTTTTAGTGATGGATCGAATGCAGGAATGCAATACTGGATGGCGGAAGGGGAGAGGTCGTCATAGCAAGGTATATAAGATCATTTGGTCCTCCTCAGCTTTACTTTGTACTGTGAGACTCTGTTCCTCCATCCCTCTCCATCCACCTCCTCATCAAGTTTTGGACCACGAATAAAGATGGTTGTCACTGTGATGTCTAGCATGCCAACATATCTGCCTGCCTCTGGTGATATTAACCGCAGTTGGATGTTTTTTTTTCATTGTGTACACCAGGAATGATGAGTGAAATGATGAAGTAGCTGTGAATTTGTTTTGTGGATGTTGTCCCTGTACTCTTTTACTTATCGTGCTTGCGTGGTCAGGTCGTCCTCTCCAGGATCAAGTGTTTTTAGATCGGAAAAAGGATCCTAGTTTGTTTCCAATTTCTGTCAAGAATGTTTTACAAGAGTGTTTTTCGCTGCTCTTCCTCTGTCTTTAGGTTTGTGGGTCGTTTCAAATCTCGCAAGGAACGGGAGGCTGAACTTGGTGCCAAAGCCAAAGAGTTTACCAATGTCTACATTAAGAACTTTGGAGATGATATGACTGATGACCACCTGAAGGAGCTGTTTGACAAATATGGTAAAACGTGACTAGATAAATTGGCATTACTCCAAACTTTAATATGGTTTAGTTCTGCTGTCTAACATCAGGTCATCTGATCTTTAACCTCTGCAGGTAAAACACTCAGCGTTAAGGTGATGACAGACCCCACTGGCAAATCCAGAGGCTTTGGATTCGTTAGTTACGAGAAACATGAGGACGCTAACAAGGTACTTTGGCCCCTTGGAAATGCACCAAATCTTTATTGGTATTTACCTCAGATAATTATGATTTTGTCCAAAGGCTGTAGAGGACATGAACGGCACCGAACTCCACGGGAAGACTGTGTTTGTGGGCCGGGCTCAGAAGAAGATGGAGCGGCAGGCAGAGCTGAAGAGGAAGTTTGAGCTGCTGAAACAAGAGAGGATCAGTCGTTATCAGGTCTGTAGAAATGAAGCCCTTAATGAATCAAATCATTCTTAAAATTCCGCCTGCCACTGTCAAAGAAGCTGCTATGAATGTATCATGATTGTCCGTCTTTGGTTTCAGGGTGTTAATCTTTACATTAAGAACCTGGATGACACCATAGATGATGAGAAACTGCGCAAGGAGTTCACTCCGTTCGGGTCTATTACAAGTGCTAAGGTGAGAACGATGACACAGATGTAGCAATGCATCAACACTAGAGAAGTGGTTATTATCACTGCAATATAAATATAACAACAGTGTTGTATGAAACAACAATACTTTGAATTTTATATTAACCAGTCACAATCTGTCGCTCTATTAGGTGATGCTAGAGGAGGGTCGCTCCAAGGGCTTCGGCTTTGTCTGCTTCTCCTCTCCCGAAGAGGCCACCAAGGCCGTGACCGAGATGAACGGACGCATCGTTGGCTCCAAACCGCTCTACGTGGCTCTTGCTCAGCGCAAAGAGGAGCGCAAAGCCCACCTCACCAACCAGTACATGCAGCGTATTGCTGGCATGAGGGCAATGCCGGCTAATGCCATCATCAACCAGTTCCAGCCCGCTAGTGGCTACTTCATGCCAGCTGTGCCTCAGGTGTGAGAATCAAAGTCTGACAAGATAGTGTTTGTTAAGATAGCTGCTCCTATTGACAAACCCACGGATAACTATCATCTGACTCTACAAAGCTTTTCAGTGTATTCATTTTATTTTAATTCTTGCAACTTTGCTGTTTTGGTTAAGTCTCACCACTCTCATCTGGCAGGCAGAAGTTTATATTTAAAAAGCTTATGTACCATACCGTCCCAGCATCAAACTGTAGACTGGCAACGTGAGCAAATAGCTGCTGAACCAAAAACAGAGCTACAAGGAAAGGGAATGATGGACTTACATTCGCCTTTTAATACAGGTTGGAAATCAGTTAACATACTTGGCATACTATTTAAATTAAGAATGTCAAGAAAGCTAAAATAATTCCCTACAATTCCAAGTTTTTGTAGTGCATTTCTCAAAGGTCACCAGGCTAACTTTTGATACTTTAGTTTCAATTTCAATTAAGTAAAAATGCCACAGATTAAACAGAGTTTCAGTGGGGTGTGACTTTAATGCCATAAAATCATAAATATGACCTTCTATGACCCACCAGGCCCAGAATAGGACTACATACTATGCACCAAATCAGATGGCCCAAATGCGACCCAACCCCCGATGGCAGCAGCAAGGTGGTAGAGGTCAAGGTGAGCACACAGCATTAGATATAGTGCATCTATCTTTCATATTTTTTCAGTTACCTAACATACAAAGTTTTACTCTAATGTGAATTTAAAACATTTTAAAGCTATTAAGTTTTGTATCGCGTCTCATTGTTTTTGGCTCTACTTCTGTCACTCCCAGGTGGTTTCCAAGGAATACCCAGCTCGCTGCGTCAGCCAGGACCCCGTGCCAACCTGAGACACATGAGTCCTGGTGGCGGCAGTCAGGGCCCACGAGGTACATTCACTAATAACAATTAATCTTTATCTCTGAAGTCATTGAAGCCACATATACAATAGAGGTCGTCACACCACTAAATCCTGCGCCATTTTCCTCTCTGCTGCTAGCCTCTGGACAGGCCATGGCTCCCCGTCCCTCAATGGGAGTCCCCGGCCCCCGGGCCATGCCTCCTTACAAATATGCCTCTGGTGTCCGTAACCCCAACCCCCAGGTGGTGCAACCTATTAACTTACAGCAGGTATGAGTGAGAGACCAATTACGTCATCTTGTGTTCCTATCATATCCAGCCTCCAACTCTAAATAGTAATTTCTTCTGTATGTTATTTATTTGTCCTTTTTAGGCCCAGGCAGCTGTGCACGTTCAGGGCCAGGAGCCTCTCACAGCCTCCATGCTGGCTGCTGCACCCCCTCAGGAGCAGAAACAGATGCTTGGTAAGAATCCGACGACATAATGAATGAGCTGTAATGATTTTATGTTTTTAGTAGGTTGATTCATTGTGAATTTTTCCCCAAATAGGTGAGCGTCTCTTCCCGCTGATTCAGTCCATGCATGCCAACCTGGCAGGAAAGATCACCGGCATGTTGCTGGAGATTGACAACTCTGAACTGCTCCATATGCTGGAGTCCCATGAGTCTCTGCGCTCAAAGGTACTTGGCTAGCTCTATCTTTGCAATAATGTCACACTGAAATGTCCGTTATCTATATAAATGTGTCATGAGTGATGTTATTTTTGTACAAGGTGGAAGAAGCCGTCGCCGTGCTACAAGCCCACCAGGCAAAGAAAGATGCCACTCAAAAAGTGGGCAGCATAGCTACTACAGCTGCTGCTGCAACATCCTAAAGACTGCGTGCTGTATTGAAATGGTATGATAAAACATAATCAGTCAAGCTATAATTACATCATTTAAGTTTTGTGGTAGTAATGAAATGTCATTGTGTGGTTTCAGGGCGCAGAAGAATGAGCAGAGATGCAGAGAGACACACTACACTAACCCCAAAGAACTGACTCCTCTGAAGAATCAGCAAAAAGGAAGAAAAAAAAAGGAAAATAAATATTCCAAAAATATACTTGAACATTTTGAAAAATACAACAGTTGATAATTTTCTAGTTCTGTAAAACTTTTGAACAGCATACCAAAAGCAATGTTGCAAATGGATCTTGAATGAAGGTCCTTCATTTTGTGGCAAAGGAGAGAAACCGATCTTCTAAACAAAATATGAGCCTTGTTCTTTTTCTTTGCTTGAAAGTTTTATGTTTGATTTGAAATGATGGACTCCTTCATCCTATCATGTTATCATGGGTGTGTGGAATTCTCAATAAAGGGATGATATATCAAGGTTACCACTGTTGTTACTTTAATGCTTACATATAACCTACTGTATTAAGGTGTAAGTGTGTGTCTGACACAAACTTACCTGTCAGTGATGCATCGAAAAGGTAAAATGCCAGGCTATATGGCAGAATAGTCCGGGCACTGAAAGAAAACAATCACATTTTTCTTTTACATAAGATGGGGAAACATTTTCCCTGTTAAAAATGATCAGCTGTCCATGACTTCATTACCATGAAAACCCATCAAAGTGTGGCAAACAAGCTCCGAACAAGCACTTTCGCATGGTTTGATATTAAGCCCTCATTTTGTAAATAATAACAATATGATATGACCATAAAAATACAATTTTAAAGGAATCAGCTTCATGTTCAAACTGACATTTTTAAGTTATCCTCTGTTTTCTAACACAGGATATATCTAACACTTTTTGAAAGCTTGTCTAAATGTCATTGCTTCCTCTTTTCATTCTTCTCTAAGTCTGTGTGACAAGACTTATTTTATTAAATCCACAATAGAAATGAGATCCTGATGATCCTTTAATATGAAATAAGAAAACAGTGCAATTGGAGCGATGACAGCTTTGTCCACCAGGTGGCAGTAGAGGAGACCTGGTCGTGCGGGAGGCGGGCTCAGCCTCAGTGCACCAATGAGAAGCTGCCGGGGGTCAAAGTTGAAGGGTCACATCCAATATGGCGGCTAACAAACGAGTGCTGTATGTTGGTAAGTAAATGTTACTTTTCTTTAAAAACACGTTAAATCGACATTGTTCCAGTGAACTAAGCCAACACGTTAAGAACATTAGAGTATAAATAATAACATGAAACACAACCAAATGGATGTAAAACGCACATTATGTGGAAAAACCGGTAAAACGTGAACGCGTCACTGCAAAACCCGGCAACGTCGCTGATTTTAAACTTTGCACACAGTTTCCTCGACCCCGTGCGTGAAGTGCGTCGTGTTTATTGTGCAATGCATAAAAGTAAAAACAACATAAAAAGTTTTGGCCTCAGGATTCCAAAGGTTCTTATTGTTCCTGAACGCACCACGCGTCCCACCAGCTGAATGTGATACTTAGGCTTGTTTCCTAAATGTTGTGTTTGTGTCAGGTGGGCTGGCTGAGGAGGTGGATGAGAAGGTCTTACATGCAGCTTTCATTCCGTTTGGAGACATCACAGACATCCAGATACCATTAGACTATGAAACAGGTAAGATCACATTTCTATCTACCATTTAATCACTGTGGCTGAGAGGAATATATTGACCTGTAATAATGTGTCTTGTGTTCTGTTTTCAGAAAAGCACAGAGGATTCGCGTTCATTGAGTTTGAATTGGGGGAGGTACGTGAAGTACACACTAAAAAGGCTGCAGTATTGTGAAAGGAATCCAATAAAGACAAGACTCTGATGAATGATTATGCATTTAAAATGAATAGCTTTAACCTGAATAAGATCATAGACACAGCGTAATTCAGTGTGTATTTGCTTTATTGAGAGAGATGTTGAACATGTACATACCTGAACTGAGCTACAACGACACACAGTCATCCATCTGCTTGTTTATGGAGTTTACTTTTATGGACAGCAATAAAACATACGATGCACTAAGTGTAAACCATATTAGCGTCACAAGAGAAAAATTGTGTTTGATGTTAAACAAGTGGATATCTCCTGTTATTAATATGGCTGTTCTTTAATATGTGAATAGGAATTGAATACAGCATCCTTATTACATAGTTTGCATGGATTGCTGTCTTTTTTTTTTTTTTTTTTTAGATATATGGTAGTCTGACTGGTGAATTCCATCTTAACATAGTTGGTTATTGACATACAGAGGGGACTTTGATGGTAAATATTTCTGAGTTCATAACCTTTTTATGACCTTTGTCTTCTGTAGGATGCTGCGGCAGCTATTGATAACATGGTAAGTGGATCCCATTGCTGCACATTCATATCTGTGAAGTTTTGTTTCTGTTTCTGAGACCTAACTGTTGTGAATTAACCCGAAAGGTCCTAAATGCGCTTTCTGCTTTAATGTTGATTATTATTTTTTTTCTGTTAGAATGAGTCTGAGCTTTTTGGACGCACTATCCGGGTCAACACCGCCAAGCCCATGAGAATCAAAGAAGGTTCCTCTCGACCAGGTAAATGACGCAAACCTGATTTTTAGAGGCCATAAATTTAAGTGATTTTAAATCTGTGATTCTGATTTTAACCCTGCTTTTCCGTCAGTGTGGTCGGACGATGACTGGCTGAAGAAGTTCTCAGGGAAGACTGCAGAGGAGGCTGATAAGGAGGCAGCTGGTGGAGAAACAACCAACACTGCAACAGAGGAGGTGGGATGGCTTTCTCTCTAAGATGTGCCTCAGATTCCAAACTATGTTAAGTTACTGACATAAGCATTATATGTTTTTGCAGGCTGAGCCTCCAGCTAAAAAGGGCAGAGTTAATCCTCAGGTCTACATGGACATCAAGATTGGAAACAAGCTAGCCGGGAGACTACGCTTCCTCCTTCGGGCTGACATCGTTCCCATGACAGCAGGTGTGTATCTTGTAGGGCTTTGTCAAAAATACATACTGCAGCTACATAATATTTAGGATCGCTTGCATAAAGAATTGACACTCAAATGACAACAAACAAGAAACCACAAGTGCTTAATTATATCATCCCCCTTTTAAGAAACAACATAATCTGTGGGCAAACAGTAACACCAGCATCTATTGTTAAATTCCATATAGAGAATTTCCGCTGCCTGTGCACGCATGAGAAGGGCTTTGGCTTCAAGGGCAGCAGCTTCCATCGCATCATCCCTCAGTTTATGTGCCAAGGAGGCGACTTCACCAACCACAACGGCACCGGCGGCAAGTCCATCTATGGCCGGAAGTTTGATGATGAAAACTTTGTCCTTAAACACACAGCGCCAGGTGAGGAGTCCTGCGTGGAGCTCTTGTAGTCTATGTTGGTGGTCATCATGGTTTATGTTTACGAGCGGATCCTGTGGATAACTGGCCAAACCTTGTATCTCTTGCTCTCACAGGGCAGCTCTCCATGGCCAACTCTGGGGCAAACACTAATGGCTCTCAGTTCTTCATCACCACTGACAAAACAGACTGGCTGGATAATAAACACGTGGTGTTTGGAGATCTGGTTGAGGGGATGGATGTGCTCCGTGCAATGGAGGTAAGTGTGAAAAGGGTTCACTGATACGGCAAAATATTTTTGATTTAGAAAATACAATCACAGGTTTAAATTTTTGTAAAATGGAGGAGTTAATTCAGTGTGAATAAAGGCTTAAATAACTCACAGCAAAAAGGGCTGTCATTAACAAACTTCAAGTATTACCCAATGTGTTCTTTAAATGTGAACATAACTGTTTGCTTCTCGCTGTTGCTACATGTGAATAAAGCATGCGTGTGTACAAAATTAACAAACCTGTTTACCAAATGCGATTGATTTTTAGGGATGATGTGAGGTTTATCTTGATTTGTTTTCAAAATTCACATACAAGAAAAAAGGGGAAAAATATCAGCAAAAACAGGAACCCTAAGCTCCCCCACCTACTCAAAAAAGGAGACCAGAATAAAAAAACCAAAAAACAAAAAGTCACCAAGAGGGGCAGACAATAAATGAAAACAGAAAAACATAGTCTGTTAGGTTTACTGTAGATAGTCTGAAAGTGTGTGGTACTCAAAGTTTCTCAGGCTACAGAACTGCATATTAATACACTTGTTAGACACCCTGCTCCTTAATATAATCCACAAGTTTTCCCAAATTTAGAGTAACAGTTAGGACATAGAGTATCTTATCTCTACAAACCAATAATCATATCATTAAGCCATTTTTTTTGTAACAAGTAGGGGATGAGTATTTTTAAGTACATCTTGTTTTTTAAGTTGCAAAAATAGAAAGATAATATTATTGATCATACTGTTCACCAATGTTATCTAGATTATAATTGTACCGTTTAATGTGGAACTCAAATATCCATCTGAGTTTAATGTAAAATTGATAACAGTTGGTTCTTTTGTAATTAAAGCATGTACAATTTTAAGACAATCAGGCAGAATTTTGGCAGGAAATTGCTGTATCTTCTAAATGTGCTTTTATTTCCGCAGGCTCAGGGAAATAAGGACGGCAAGCCGAAGCAGAAAGTCATCATCTCTGACTGTGGAGAATTTGTGTGAACGAAAAAAAAGAATGTGCTCGTTTGTATGTGTCAATGGGGGCAGTGTATATGTGAGAGCAAGAGTGTGTACATGGTCTTTTGTACTTTGAGCACACATCATCCGCCATGTAAATATTTCAATAAACATCATTTTTTATAAAGAAGCTACAGCTTGATGCCTTTTGCTTTGTACAAATAAAAAGTGACATTGATCTGCTGTTTGCTGGTTTAACTCTTTATAGCTGCAGAGCTTCCTATTTAAAGCTCATAATTATTATAATTATTTTGATTTTTAACTTTCTCAGTCAATGTTGTCAAAGTCTTTATAATTAAATAACTATAAACACATTTATTTTAATACATAGCATTTAAGTTAGTTCCAAAGTAGAGATCCACTATGCAAATCATGCATGGTCAAATATATCTATTTAATGGGTTTCATGTACACTATGAAATGATCATGATCATTTCATAGTGTACATGAAACCCATTAATATATTCAAACATCCATCTGGGTTTTATGGAGACTTGATAACAGTTGATTAAAAGTAATTAAAAGTAATTAAAGAAGTTTGTCCAAACTTCTATAAATATATAAATGAAACAAGCGTCGCCGTTTCACCTCACCTTATTGGACAAACAAGTATTTGGTGCGCTGTAGCTGCCACACCTGAGCAGGTTGAGTGGAGAGAAGACATTAAAGGAAAACAACTCCACCCCCTCCACTCCCGTCCTGTTGAGAAATCTACAGAGACTGTCATCGGTGAGGTTCATCCAACAGAGCCTGCTCCTCCGCTCCGACGCTGGATCGGGTCAGCTGCGTTTTAAACTGTAAGTATTCAAATGTTTATGTAAAGTTCCGAGTCGGACAGTTACGCGAACTTGTCGGCATTTACCCGATTTAGACTGTTTTAGAAGGTGGATGTTGGGGGGGGGGTTACGCGCAACTGCGCACGGAAAGTACGAACTTAAACGCGTGTGCCGTAGTCGTAGGAAGTGAATGGCTGATTGAGTAAGATTTATCTGACTGTGGCTTAGCACTGCGAGAAATGAAAACGTTTCTGCTTATTTGACAAGAAAGTATCTTGTCTAATAGAAGTTTAAGTGTCCTTTTTAGGTGCTCATTTTGCTCCCATTTTTTCGATTTTTTTTTTTTTTTTTTTTTTTTTTTTTTGCGTTAAAGATACGTAAAAACAAGTTTATTTGCTAATGATCCGGTTCTACCTCATTCCGATTTTTGTTGTCTCAGCCTTCTTCTACATTTATGACTGTTTTCTTTTCGTCTCAGGCTGGTAGATACCTGAGTTTTGTCTGTGCCGTTTCAACTGAAAAGAGCTTCCTCTGTCTTCCATCAGCAGGAGGAGAAGACGGACTGTGAACAAACCTCGTCATGAACTGGGCATTCCTCCAGGGTCTCCTCAGTGGGGTGAACAAGTACTCCACAGCCTTCGGCCGAGTTTGGCTCTCTATCGTTTTCCTCTTCAGGGTCATGGTGTTTGTGGTTGCTGCCGAGAAGGTATGGGGCGATGAACAGAAAGACTTCAAATGCAACACAGCTCAGCCCGGGTGCCACAATGTCTGCTACGACCACTTCTTCCCCGTGTCCCACGTCCGGCTGTGGGCCCTGCAGCTCATCTTCGTCACCTGCCCCTCTCTCCTGGTGGTGATGCATGTGGCCTACAGGGACGACAGGGAACGGAAACACCGGCTCAAGTATGGCGAGAACTGCCGCCGCCTCTACCAGAACACGGGCAAGAAGCGCGGCGGCCTGTGGTGGACCTACGTCCTCACTTTGGTCTTCAAAATAGGTGTGGACGCCACATTCGTCTACCTCGTCTACCACATCTACGAGGGTTACGACTTCCCCTCGCTCATCAAGTGCGAACAGAAGCCCTGTCCCAACAAGGTGGACTGCTTCATCGCTCGGCCCACTGAGAAACGAATCTTCACCATCTTCATGGTGGTCACCAGCCTGGCCTGCATCCTCCTCTCCATTTTTGAAATTGTCTACCTGGTTGGAAAACGCTGCCGTGAATGCTTCACCGCGTTCCATAACTCTCGCAACGTCACGACCAACACGCTGTCCAGCGGCAGCACCCTGATGGAGTCAAACACTCTAAAGGTGCCGGGCAAAACCACCCCTGATACGCCTGCTCCTGCATACAGCGTTGCCATATCTTGAGATCCTGAGAATAATGGCAAAGACTTAACGAAAAACAATGTCGTGGGAAAGGAAATATGCCTCTCCTCCCTCCACAGGCACTTCCTTAAGAGACTTGTCAGCAGACATTTGAGTGCTCAGAGACTGAACTACAATATATGTAGTTCTTTACTGTTACTGTGTCCACATGTTGGAGAATCACAAATTCTGGACCACAAGACATATGTGTCATTGATCTGGAATGTGCTCACTGCGGTGGGGTTTGGGTCAGAGTATTTTACACAGATTTTTTTTCTTTTAGAGATGGAGTTCCACAGCCCGTTCCAAAAAAAAAAAAAAAAAAAGCTTAAATTTGGCCTTGAGACCAATTACATGAGTCACTCCATGGTTTGGAGATGGTTTTACAAACACATGTGGTTAAGTTTTCCTACTGCTCTGTGCCCAACCCCGAAATGTTTAGTTCAAGCTGTACTGCTTCTTTTCGCTTCACTCACTCCTTCTTATCTGACTCTTTTAGAAAACTGTACTTAATTTATCAAAAAGTTTGTAAGATTGTGCTGCCCCGCATGTTATTGTTCTGACCTGTTTCAAACTGATTCTTGTACACGGGCAGAAGAGAGCAATGAAGTCAAAAAGCAGTGCTGTAAACACAGTTGTTAATAATATCAGGAGGTTTATATTTCACAGTGTTGATGTGCAGTGTGGCTGCATAGTTGTTAATAATATTTTACATTAAAGATAATAATTTTCATGATTTGAAAATGTGCTTTTTTCCCCTCCATAACATCAAGGAAGTCAATTTGGACAGGTCCATACGCAGTAGTGCATACTGCATTGAAATTATAACAAGTATTAATATTTACAGAACATGTCTTAGCATAGGAAGCATACTAAAGAACAGGTAAACAGCCAAAGGGTTTGTTGATTCTGCAAGTTCTGTGGTTCGACACACATCGTTGACTTTCTTTCTTCTCCCACTGTTGTTACATAAAGCCCTTCCTGCCCATTGGGCTCACAGATCGCTCTGTCGCAAGGAGCAGCGGCCCCCATTGTTTAGGTAGAATGGTACGCTGAGAAGGCCAGAGGAGGAGTCTCCCACCCCTCAGTTTGAATCATCCGTGCTGATGGGCGTGGGCACACCCAGTGTAGGAATTTGTTGGTCTGTTAAGCCTCTATAAGGATGTTTGCAGTATTTACGTTGCAAACTGCAACGTAAATACAGGAGTGATGCAGTGAGAGCGAAAACACATATTTGCTTACTCTCACCCTGTGGTATTTTACGAGTCAGATATTATCAGTTTGCTTGGCTTGGGTTTCGAGATGTCTTACTCTGAAACTTGTGCTGCCAGCCCAAACCTAAGGATGTGTATAAATATAGTTTTGCGCTGCTCAGAGCAATAAAAATTGCTATTTTAAAAAGTCAAACAGCAAAGTGTGTCTCCACAAACAATGAAAGGATAATCTGCAGGCACCGCTGTTAACAGATTTCATTGGAACTATTAATGTCTATTTCAGCAGGCAGTAGTTCCGATGAACTCTATTAACAAGAGAGGTCTGTGGCTTATCATGGTACCTTGGGGAGAGATTTGGGTTAAGACGAGCTGCTGCTGGAATGTCGTTTTTTCACTTCCTCTCCAATGGCTTGGCAGCAGAAATATCACAGATAGATATCTGAATCTGCAAGGAGGAAGTGGAATGTTTTTATTTTTGTGGTTAATTTGAGACCTAAGATAACTTCATTGTCAAGCCGCCCATAACCAAGTACACAGTAGGGAAGGAATTTCCATTCTCGGGGCCAATGCTGCAATTAATTGGGTGAAGTGATGAGTCAAGCATCACTTTTATGTTGTCCAAACAGGATCTTAACGCTCAAGTGTTACATCAAATAGTATAACCTGTAACAAGCTCTGAAAGTATAAGCAGGCTTTCACTCTTTGTTTCATTGCAGCCATTTGCTAAAATCGAAAAGTTCATTTTTTTTTTTCGCATTAATGTACACTCAGCAACCCATTAGTATGCACAGTTCTCTTTGTTCTTATTCAGTTTGTCCAGCTTGACTGGATGGTTCTATAATAGGCCGACAATCACACCCTTTAAAAGATCCTCCCAGCTCTTTTCCAGTATTATTTTTGTTCTGGTCCCCGCCTTGTCTTTGCACTGGTACATTTCCCTCTTTCACGCTGCCAGCAGTGAAAAGTAATGAGTCTATCCTGTTGTGTTAGTCTTTCTTGTCGTGACTTGTGGCAGGCAGAGGCTGACTCACAGCGTGCATTCCTCCAGGTGTGTCCCGGCAGACTGCCTGGACCAGTTCTTCATCTGGAGCCAAGACGCAACCCTTCTTTCCCCTCCCCCATCTCAAGTTAAATTACAGTCGGCTGAACTGTTCCTCATGATGTACGGATGTTGGGTTCACGTGCCCACGCTTTATGCCATGGATGAACTTTCCTGAAAAGCCCGACAGCAGTTGATACTTCTAACAATGTTCTGAGAGTTTTAGCTCATGGCTGCAAGACTTCGAGATGAAGTGATTCATTTGGAGAAGCCAGAACAACTATAACATCCTCTTTATAGTGTATCTTTTAACTCTTGGTATTACGGATTGAGCCTTTGACAGATGAATATATTAGAAACAAACCTTTTTCTAACGGCATTAAAAAAAGTGAACAGATGATTTAATTACTTGTGGTTAGCCATGTTTTCAGCCTGGCACCCACATCTGTCCACGTCTCAGTTTCACGTCAACATTCTAACAAAGTGAAAAAAACAAATTCAGCTTGATTTTCAGGTTACCTAAATTTGCAACTCTGTGGCATCTCAACAGCTTATATACAGGAACCTTGTAAATTACCGATTTAAATTCTATTGTTCTCAGGAAGTTTCTTTTGGAGAGCCCTTTCTTATCTTCTTAGAAATATTGGGCATGGTCGTTGTGAGCCGTTGCTGTTGTGAGCTTGAAAGAAAAAGGCTCATTGACAGATTGTATGTTATTCTACTGAGCATGAAAATAAATCTGACTTGAGACCGGTGATTCACAAGCACATCTTTTATCCTATTGTATAATATAAACACATGATTAAACAGCTCTGAAGGCAGGCCCCGGTCTGCAAGAACTGGCAAGCCTTGGCACAGCAAAGGCATGCTGATCTTTGATATTCCTGACAGCATCTGAGGACTCATCCGCAAACACGACTAATGAGGAGCTGGGTGTAACATAAACACAGTGAAGCAGTTTGATTGGGAAATCTTGTCTGTAAATGGTTAGAAACATAGGTTTGGTTATGAAAGATGGTGAAATGGGAACTAAAGCTCATGACCTGACAATGAGGATTTTAGCTCTAAAGGCTTATGAATTGTGACCGTGTCACCCGAGAAGAGCCTTAAAAAGAATAAAGGAAACACAGTACGCCCTTTTGGCTCTGTTATGGGTGTTGCATCTAAAAGGGACATCAACAACTGAACTCTGTAACATATGAACCAGTCCTCCCGCTCTTCGCTTCTTCTCCACCTTGAACCTCACCTTTTTTTTTCCAATAACCTGCTCCCTCAGAGAATCCTAGAAAGAATGTTGTCTTACACTCATCATGAGCCTTGTCACTTGCAACAAGACGTAGTTGAGAACAAGCACAACAACAATAAAATGCATTCACCTGGGTGTGTCTGCCTCGTACGTATCACGAAATACTCAGAAACATGTTAGGACAGGGAGACAACCCTACCTGGAAACATGCACATAAAAATAATTGACCCAAATCTGTTATCTCAAAACTTTATAATCTGCACAAACATCCCTTATAGGATGCTTTGCCTCATTTAACCCTGTCTGAGAAGACTTAAGTCCACGTTGCTAATCCAGGACCTAAACGATGTGTGGGCTCAAGTCACCAAGGCTCTGATTGGTTTATCTGCTTCCATACCGTTTGTCCATGTGAAGGGCTATCTCCAAACCTACCCAAAGTACCTGGAAATGGTTACTGTGTTACCTGAAAATATTTGATTTGCCACCTAACACTGGGGTGTGAGTGGGGACAGAGAGAGAGAGAGAGAGAGAGAGAAAGAGAGAGAGAGAGGAGAGAGAGAGAGAGAGAGAGAGAGAGAGAGAGAGACATCTGGGGCAGCTCCAGTATTTCTTCTTTAACCACACCCACAGGCGCATTTCTCAACACTGCGCTCCTGTACCTGGCGAAGCGAACCAAATCTGTGCGTTAAAGGACTAAAACGACGTCAAAGTGACAAGAAATCCCCCTGAAATACACGCCATCGCTTGTCTTTAAACTTAGAATGGACTAACGCTTATTTTGGTAAGTAAAAAAATCTCGCTGTTATGATCTTATGGTGCGTCCGCGATGTTGAAGTTGAGCTTCGTAAAGTTCGCGTTACAGCCAGATGGAAATGTGTTGATTTGTTGGCTTTTTATACGGCAGTCTATGAAACGATAAATAATCCCTGGTGGTTGTCAAAGGGCCTTATGTCAGCTAACAGCCCAAAATAAAGAACATATGTCCAAATCACCACGCAGCCTGTGCGTAAAAGTCTGTTTTTTGACACCATTCACGTGGCTGAACTGTGTTTTTATGTTAACACATACCCAACAGAAGCTGATAGTATTGATTTTGTTTCCTAAATCAATATTTGTATACAATATTACAAAACATATACAAACTGTGTTAATAACGTTGGTCAAACTTGTTTCCTTAATGACCTGTTTGGATCGAGGCCTACTCTTAACTGTGTTTTTGTCATCAGTGTTTGTTTCTGGTTAGGTTGATAAATGAGGCCTGTGGGATATGTATTTTTTTTAACATTAAATCAGCTTTGGAAGATAAATAGGTGTTTTAAAAAGTCAGAATGAAAGGTTAATTGTTATTGAAGCCACCTGGAGTTAAGTGAGGAACCACTAACACAGAGTGAAAGCAAGATACTCAGCAGACAATGAAAGCATGTTCACCCATTTTTCAATTTTCCTCGTCCAAGGTTGAAGATAAACTATTACCAGTAAGAGAGGACTTCCACAGACGAGGTATTTGACGGCCAGCCAAGGACATGGACTGGAAGACCTTCCAAGCCCTCCTCAGTGGGGTGAACAAATACTCCACGGCATTCGGGCGGGTATGGCTGTCTGTGGTGTTTGTATTCAGGGTGATGGTGTACGTGGTGGCAGCCGAGCGAGTGTGGGGCGACGAGCAGAAGGACTTTGACTGCAACACCAAGCAGCCCGGCTGTGCCAACGTCTGCTACGACCACTTCTTCCCCATCTCCCACATCCGCCTGTGGGCCCTGCAGCTCATCTTCGTCACCTGCCCGTCCTTCATGGTGGTCATGCATGTGGCGTACCGTGACGACCGTGAGCGCAAGTACAAGGCAAAGCACGGAGACACCACCAAGCTGTACAACAACACGGGCAAGAAGCACGGCGGCTTGTGGTGGACCTATCTGGTCAGCCTCTTCGTAAAGACGGGCATCGAGGTCTCCTTCCTCTACATCCTCCACCGCATCTACGACAGTTTCTACCTGCCAAGGTTGGTCAAGTGCAACGTGTCACCCTGTCCCAACCTGGTGGACTGCTACATCGGCCACCCCACTGAGAAGAAGGTCTTCACCTACTTCATGGTTGGAGCTTCAGGCCTCTGCATCGTCCTGAACATCTGCGAGATCATTTATCTCATATCCAAACGCTTTGTGCGTATCGCAAACAAGATCAATAAGCGCAGTCGCAACATGGCCGCGCATAACAACGAGTACAACAAGGAAGCCTTTACCAATGGCAACACGACCATGTCCAGGCTGGACCTGAAAGATAAGCCTCCATCCTTTAGGAGTGCATTCAAGCCTTCACACAGGCTATCTGGACTCAAAATGCAAGAGAAGATACGGGCCTCTGCTCCTAATCTGTCCATTTCCTCGTGAACGGAAGTCAGGCTGCAGCACTCAGCAGTACTTGGGCTAGAACCCAATGACAAAGCACAGTAAACAGACTCAGAACTATGAGCCAAAAGCTTCCATGTGTGTCAGACCCTGGAAGTTGAGTCATCAGTACTGGATTCATCCTGTGGGCCCCTGTGTCCACATCTCAGACTCTTTTTGAGCGTGTGAACTTTGGTTTCCAAGTCAACATCCACAATATTTATAAGTCAGCCAGAGCCAAAATGATTTGTAAATGATATAATGATTCTTCTTTGAATACAATAAAGGTCTGTGTGCCTTTTCAACTTCACCCCTTCACCCATATTAGAACATTCCTGTGAGGTTTCTGTGTTTCTTGTGATTGGAGTTTTAACACGAGAGGGGGAGGAATTGAGACGCTTGGCGTCACACAAGGAGGGCAGGACACACCTGGCAGAGGTATTCACCCTCCCTGCCAGTGTATACAGTGGTGTGTCAGGGTGCTCTGTTGTCACTGAATTCCACTGAATGCTCAGTTAAACAAAAGAGATCCCCATTCAGGGGTCTCTTTTGTTTAACTGAACTTTCATCATAGCTTTATCTTCACCATCTGCTGGAAGAATGGTAAAAAAGTCAGCATTGGAGTGTGGGCACTCCAAAGTCATAGAGTTATGGCTGAGTAATACTTGAATGTGTGCAAACTGCCATTTTCTTTTTTTTTTGCTGCTTTATTTTGATATTTGATATTTGATTTGAACAAAACTCATATGCTTGGTTTATGCTGCACAGTCATGCTGTACATAGACTGCCTGTGTTTTGACTCGCCTCATCCAAGACCACTGTTGATTTAAAAAAGGCAAAAGGAATGCTGCTGTTTAATTCTGTGTTGGTAGAGCTGTAGCGCAGAGGAGGTGGGAGGAAGGTTGGACAAACAGATGCCTTATTGAACTATAACTCATTTTTGTGATCCAAGCTGTCCCATGAGGACATCAGGTTGAAATGTATTTTATGCACTAATTGTTAATGTAATTTTTACAAAACTAAATATATTAAATTTATCGAACGTGTGTTATTGTTTGGTGTTTTAACGATAAGGGCTGCTGTTAAATTTATTCCTGGAATATGGTTTATATTTATATGTGGGAGGGACAAATTATTTCTTCATAGTTACTGTCTGATACTCATTATTTAAGGAGCTCAATTTTTCCATTAGAATTTGCTGTGAGTCACCATGACATGTTATTTTACTGTCAGCGACGCCTACGATGTATGTTTTGAAGAGATGCGAAGGCCTGTGGTAAGAATCTCAGTCTGCCTGTCAGACGTGTCAGTCAGGTTTTAACAAGGTGGGGCAAAGAAAAGTTTGTTTATTCCGAATCATTTCCGCAACAAACTGATAACAGTTGTAAAAAGGGGTTACACATCCTAGGTTCAATATTCTTGATTAGTAATACTCTCTTAATACAGTGTTCAGCCATTTATATTATCTAAAACTATGTTTCAGAGCCTGTACATTCATCACAAAGCTGTCAACTTTACATCAGGGACACATTTGATTTATGAAATATTTATTTTTTATATTCACAATCTAAATGGATATGTACATGTTGAATTTGAAGAAAGGCTATTTTAAATAAATACACAGCCAGTACAATGCCCAAGTTCATAAGGACTGATTTCCATAGATGCTCCCTATATAGAGAATTCATTTGAAGACACTGATCACTGCATACAGAGGATAATAGAAGTCAAACAAACACTTCCGTCTTTTCTGACGTCAACAGTGAGTTTACCCGTCGCTAAGACATTATTTTTACTGGTTCATTTATTATTATAAACAAAGTCTGTGCTTCACTCTGGCTTACCCACTGCCCAGAAAGGAATGTAAGCACACTATTAAAGCACCAGGTAAAGGCATGGCGTTTAATAGGCACCATCTGTATGATTACTGACTGACTTAACATAAGGCACTGTATCAGCTATGCTATCATGTAGTGGATATGTAATCTGATATTTTATTCTAACAGTGGAAGGGTTCAGTACCATCTAAATCTTATATTCTCTTACCAGGAGAGGATGAATCAAAACTAAAGTTAGAATAGGGAGAACTGAACATACAAAGGATGATTGCTCCAGGTTACATGGTTGTGTTGCAGTGTACAGTCTGTGAAAAAGAGCCCGTGGTTTGGCTTTTGTCTACAGCTTGCATGTAGCCTGCGCCACTTTGGAGTTGGTCTTTCTGTTGAGGGTTCGACAGATGAAAGCTCCAGCGTCCATCAGCTTTGAGAGGTCCACTCCCTGAGGTGAGGACAGAAAGTCAAAAGGGTCAAACTTGAGGGAGCTCACATCATACACAATAATTACAACCGCAAACTATATTATGATGGAGTGGACTGGAACATTCTGTAAAGCTTGTGCATTGTATTCATTAAAGAGCATTTTTTATAAAAAAAATATAATATATTAAATTAAACACAAAAGCAGCATCTTTAATCTATACTATAAAGAAACTTAAAGACAGGGGGAGGCTAAAGAGAAACATAAAGTGTGATTTCTTACTGTTTGAATCCCAAGTCCGTGCAGCATATAGACTACATCTTCAGTAGCAACATTCCCAGAAGCCCCATTGGCATAGGGACAGCCGCCCAGTCCAGCTACTGACGAGTCTACCACACTGATTCCCATCTGCAAAACACAAAAAACTTTTACCTTGAAAATAACTAACAAAACATTGTAATAACAGTACATCACCTACAAACACATTGTATTGCACATAATTCCGATATCTTTTCAGAAAGCATTACAGGACCAGTTCTGACCTGTAGGGCTACGAGGATGTTAGCCAGGGCCTGGCCGTAGGTGTCGTGGCAGTGCACGGCCAACGCATTAACTGGCACCTCTCTGCTCACCGCCTCCAGCATTTCACTCATGCTACCTGGAGTCCCCACTCCAATAGTGTCCCCCAGAGAGATCTCATAGCAGCCCATGGAGTACAGACGCTTAGCTACCTGCAAGATAGAGTCAGAGCTTGACCTGGTGGCATGAACAGTGCTTTTGTTGTGTTTATGCTATTTGTCAAAGGATGATAAATGGAGTCTGTCAGTTTATGTAATCTAAACTTGTATCAAGTGAGAACTCACTTGTGCAACTTTTTCAGGTGCCACCTTGCCTTCATACGGACATCCAAGAACACATGACACATAACTGTGGAGACAAGAAACAGAGATGAAATTACTGCAAAAATCACACTCTGCATTTCCATTGATTTAGAAATGAAGAGAGACAGTTAAGAGCGAGCCAGGCAGCCTACCCTCTTACTGGCACACCAGCCTCTTTAGCCGTTTTCATAACCTCGTCAAAGCGCTGTAAACTCTCATCCACTGAGCAGTTTATGTTCTTCTTACTGAACAGCTCAGATGCAGCACCAAATATGGCTACCTCTGAAGCTCCTGCCTTCACCTGTCATAAATTAAAGAAAGGAAAAGTAATTTTATGTAGATCATTTAGACACATCACCTACAGTGTAAAAGCTGGATATACACTATAAAGTTAAGCTATTGGGGAAGTGCGTTTGTATACGACAAAACTCACAGCAGCCTGGAAACCCTTGAGGTTGGGGGTGAGGACCGGGTACGACACTCCAGGTTTCCTACAGATCCCCTTCATCACCTCCACCTGGTCTGCCATCTGACATTTGGACAAAGACGACAGGAACCAATTAGTGCTGGAGAAAAGAAGCCACTATCATGAAGTTTCTACACCACCCTAAGTCGGGCGTGTCAGCACTTTCCATATGAATGGCTCCGGGAGAACAAACTCACCTGTGGGACCCACTTTGGCGATACAAAGCTGGTGGCCTCGATGACCGACAGCCCTGACGCTGACAGCATGTCAATCAAATGGATTTTTGTCTCTGTTGGCACGATAGTCTGTGAGTGGAAGCAGTAAAAGCAACAAGATTAGGAACACTTAAAGAAAACACAAATGCACGAGTGAGACTCTTTCCCTCAGGTCACACAATGCATGAGCTATGTAATCAATATCACGTGACGCTACCTTTTCATTCTGTAGACCATCTCTGGGTCCCACCTCCACTATTTTCACCTTCTCTGGAAGAGTTTGACCTGCTCTTTTGCCGGCCTGCAAAACACACACAAACACACACATTACATTTACATTACATTACAGTCATTTAGCAGACGCTTTTATCCAAAGCGACTTACAATCAGTAGTATATTACATATCATTCACCCATTCATGACAGGCTACCATGCAAGGTGCCACCATCAGACTCTAACTAGCATTCATTCACATCCAGTCCACACCGATGGCAAGCCTTCGGGAGCAACTTGGGGTTAAGTATCTTGCCCAAGGACACATCGACTGCCGAAGCCGGGTATCGAACCACCGACCTTCTGATTGGAGAACAACCTTGCACTACACCACAGCCGCCCCGACACACACACACACACACACACACACACACACACACACACACACACACACACACACACACACACACACACACACACACACACACACACACACACACACACACACACACACACACACACACACACACACACACACACACACACACACACACACACACACACATTTAATACAGATGTAAAGAAGAATTTGATAAGCAACAGCTGGCCTGTTAAGCATGACATGTGGTTAACTAACATCTTCCTAGGTTACCAACTGTGTAATATGAACCGCAGAGGACGCTCACAGTCACCCGGACGTCACGCATTGCCGTGCAGGCTGCTGGCTTCTCGCACACCATGGAAGCTGCTGGGAGGAAAACGCAAAAGGAAACTCACTGCGTTGACCCTTGCTGCTGCGCTGAAAGCCACGTACTGCCGACCCATTGCTGGACATAAAGCGCTTCTGTTGACAAGCCTCATCACAGCCGCCATGACGGTCCAGTCTGACGTCAGCTCTTCCTGGAGATCGGGAGGCACGGAGACCTATAACAGCCCCGCAACACCATCTATGGGCCGGGGATTGGAAGTGAATATTTTGGTATCCGTTTATTCAAGCGGAGACGACCCAGGTGAATAAGGTAATAAATGTAACTAATAAAAAAAAAAATTAATCACCTTTAAACTTCCCCAGTTACATTAAGGCATGTTTATTTTGTTTACAGTTTTTCTTAAAAATCTATGTTTTAATGTGCAAATGAGGCATTCTCTCATTAAGTATGTGCCAACTTGCACAGATATCTGAACCTTGGATAAGCCAGGTTCAAAGTGATTTCATTTTGTTGACATATGAGAGAGTCAAAGGTTTTCACAGAGGGAATTTTGGATATCCCTTTGTATATCACTCAAAACAATCTGAAAATACTGTCGTAAAAAAATATCAATTTCTGCCAGAAACTGTATGTCTAAATATGCAAATGATGCATTCTCTAACGCTAACTTTTTGTGAATTTAGAAGAAATACAGATGCAAATCGAAATTGTAGTAAATAAATAAACCCCTTATTTTGTATTTCGGATGTTTTCTTTTCACCAGCCTGAAATAATACACGTTTTTGAAGCAAAAGAGCATAATTATCCAGTGCATGAAAAAACATGTTTTTGCTTGTAGTGTCTCGCCTTAATATATATTAATGTGAATTAAGCCCCCCCCCCGTTGTAATGCGACAGTGCTTTATGTGAACGATAGAGGGCGCTCGTGGTTGATTGTTTAGTTACTGGTGTTCATTTTGAGAAGTAGGAGACGTCATGTGTCATAACATTGGGATATAACCCCACGTATAAAAGTAAGGATCTTGTACCACAATGCGAGTTTAAAATACAAAGGGTACTATGAGTGTGATTATCAGTTCGGTAAGACAGCCCAGGTTTTCCCTGGTCCAATCCTAATGTACTCTCCAAAGCCTTTAACACACTGGGCTTTACTGACATCATCTGGAGGTTAAGTATGAGAGACTGAAAGACCTTGAAATTGTATAAAATACGAATGGGAAAGCATATTGCGGCGACATATCAAGTTAGATGACATCACAATATGTTATGTACAATTGTGGGGGTTTTAAACGGTTTTTATTTCCTGATTTTAACGTCTTCCAGGCACTTAACTTAAGAGATGAGAAGTACTTTTCAAATAATCTATTTACTCGCTTCTGTATAAACAGCTTCAATAACAAAAGTAAAATAATGGTTATAGCCTATGCGTGTGTTCCTCTGATTTCATTTATATATAAAATGCTAGGCTGAACAAATGTGCAGTCCTCTTTGTTAATATTTTATCAAGCCTCCGGGCATCCTCTTGTAAGCCTGTTTTACTCTTAGTTTTACTTCACAACTCTAGGAATTGTTGGTAAATCCATCAGGGATAGTCTGCCGAAATGTTGACTTAGGAAAAGTGTGCATAAAGGGCTCAAAAAGTCTGCGAGAGGGCCCTCAAGCACTCAATGATTTGACAGTGAGACAACCCTAAACCCTCATGGATTCTGAGAAAATGCACCTTAAGGTCTGTTCGACTGATCAGAAGAAAGGGGAGTAAAACCCTTTCTGTGTGTCATGAGTGGGAACAACAGGTCAACGGATCTCTGCAGAGAGGTCACCATCTCCTTTTGGGAGGATAGATTCACCTCCTTGACGCCCATGAACGGATGAGTGGGAAGTAGAGTTGAAAAGCTAAGCCGGTGATGAGGTCTGTGAATGCATCATCACCTGCTCACCAGCAAATATATTATTCAAATAATTACTTTTAAGTCAAGCTGCACATAAGGAAAGACATTCCCCCAATCACACAACCTCAGAGAAGAGTTCTGTTTAATGTAAGAAAGCAAATTGAGGTTGAATTACATTAAAAGTCAAAGTATATCATGTCAAACAATTTCATAAAATAATCATAGTATAGTATGTCAAAAGAAGTCATAGTATATGATGTTGAAAAAAGTAAAAAAAAAAAGGCATTGTGTATTATTTTGAAAAAAGTCATAGAAAAGTATGTCAAAAAAGGTCATAGTATAATATGTCGAAAAAGTCATAAAAAGGTCATAGTATAGTATGTCAAAAAAGTCATAAAAAAAAAGTCATAGTATAGGTATGTTATAAAAAGTCATAAAAAGGTCATAGTATAGTATGTCGAAAAAAGTCATAAAAAAGTCATAGTATAGTATGTCGAAAAAAGTCATGAAAAAAAGTCAAAAAAAGTCAAAAAGTATAGTATATAGTAAGTCGAAAAAAGTCATAAAAAAGTCATAGTATAGCATGTCGAAAAAAGTCATATAAAAGGTCATAGTATAGTATGTTGAATAAAGTCATAAAAAAGTCATAGTATAGTATGTCGAAATAAGTCATAAAAAGTCATAGTATAGTATGTTGAATAAAGTCATAAAAAAGTCATAGTATAGTATGTCGAAAAAGTAAGTCATAGTATATTATGTTGAAAAAAAGTCATAAAAAGGTCATAGTATAGTATGTCGAAAAAAGTCATAAAAAAGTCATAGTATAGTATGTTGAAAAAAGTCATTTCTATAGTATGTCATAAAAAAGCATATTATAGTATAGTTGAATAAAGTCATAAAAAGTCATAGTATAGTATGTCAAAAAATTCATAGTATAGTATGTCGAAAAAATCATAAAAAGTCATAGTATAGTATGTTGAAAAAAAAAGTCATAAAAAGTCAAGTATATGGAAAAAAGTCATAGTAAGTATGTCGTAAAAAGTCATATAAAAGTCATAGTATAGTATGTCAAAAAGTCATAGTATAGTATTATGTTATAGAAAAAAGTCATAAAAAAAAGGTAATGTTATAGTAAGTCGAAAAAAGTCATAAAAAAGTCATAGTATAGTATGTTGAATAAAGTCAAGTTACAGTATGTTGAAAAAAGTATGAGTATAGTATGTCGAAAAAAGCCATTTATAGCAAGTCAAAAAAGTCATAAAAAGAGTCATTATGAAGTATGTCGAAAAAAAGTCATAAAAAGTCATAGTATAGTATGTCGAAAAAAATCAAAAAAAGTCATTGTATAGTATGTTGAAAAAAGTCATAAAAAAGTCATAGTATAGTATGTTGAAAAAGTCATATAAAGGTCATAGTATAGTATGTTGAAAAAAGTCATAAAAAGGTATAGTATGTTGAAAAAAGTAATATAAAAGTCATAGTATAGTATGTCGAAAAAAGTCATAAAAAAAAGTCATAGTATAGTATGTTAAAAAGTCATAAAAAAGTCATAGTATAGTATGTTGAAAAAGTCATAGTATAGTATGTCAAAAAAAGTCATAGTATAGTATGTCGAAAAAAGTCATAAAAAGGTCATAGTATAGTATGTTGAATAAAGTCATAAAAAAGTCATAGTATAGTATGTCGTGAAAAGTAATATAAAAGTCATAGTATAGTATGTCGAAAAAGTGATAGTATAGTATGTTGAAAAAAAGTAATATAAAAGTCATAGTATTGTATGTCGAAAAAAGTCATAAAAAGGTCATAGTATAGTATGTTAGATAAAGTCATAAAAAGTCACAGTAGAGTATGTTGTAAAAGTCATAGTATAGTATGTCAAAAAAAGTCATAGTTTAGTATGCTGAAAAAAGTCATAGTATAGTATGTTGAATAAAGTCATATAACAGTATGTCGAAAAAAGTCACAAAAAGGTAATGTTATAGTATGTCATAAAAAGTAATATAAAAGTCATAGTATAGTATGTCAAAAAAATCACAAAAAGTCATAGTATAGTATGTTGAATAAAGTCATAAAAAAGTCATAGTATAGTATGTCGTGAAAAGTAATATAAAAGTCATAGTATATGTTGAAAAAAATCATAAAAAGTCATAGTATAGTATGTCGAAAAAAGTCATAAAAAGGTCATAGTATAGTATGTCGAAAAAAAATAAAAAGTCATAGTATAGTATGTTGAAAAAAGTCATAGTATAGTATGTTGAATAAAGTCATAAGTATAGTATGTTGAAAAAAAAAAATGTCATAGTCATAAAAAGGTCATAGTATAGTATGTCGAAAAAAGTCATAAAAAAGTCATAGTATAGTATGTCGAAAAAAGTCCAACAAACAAAATTATCTGTCATTTTAGTATAGTATGTTGAAAAAATAGTCATGTAAAAAGTCATAAAGACACCTCTAGTATGTTGAAAAAAGTCATAAAAAAGTCATAGTATACCTGTCGAAAAAAGTCATAAAAAGGTCATATGTATAGTATTTTGAAAAAAAAGTCATAAAAAAGTCATCGTATAGTATATTGAAAAAAGTAATTGTATAGTATGTTGAAAAAAAGTAATAAAAAGTCATAGTATAGTATGTCGAAAAAAGTCATAAAAAAGTCATAGTATAGTATGTTGAAAAAAAGTCATAGTATAGTATGTTGAAAAAAATCATGAAAAAGTCATAGTATAGTATGTCGAAAAAAGTCATAAAAAAGTCATAGGATAGCATGTCGAAAAAAGTCAAAAATATCATAGTATAGTATGTTGAAAAAAAAGTCATAAAAAGGTCATAGTATAGTATGTTGAAGAAAGCCTAAGTATAGTATGTTGAAAAAAGTCATAAAAAAGTCATAGTATAGTATGTCAAAAAAAGTCATAAAAAGGTCATAGTATAGTATGTTGAAAAAAGTCATAGTATAGTATGTTGAAGAAAGCCTAAGTATAGTATGTTGAAAAAAGTCATAAAAAGGTCATAGTATAGTATGTCGAAAAAGTCAAAAAAGGTCATAGTATAGTATGTCGAAAAAAGTCAAAAAAAGTCATAGTATAGTATGTTGAAAAAAGTCATAAAAAGTCATAGTATAGTATGTTGAAAAAAGTCATAAGTACAGTATGTTGAAAAAAGTCATAAAAATGTCATAGTATAGTATGTCAAAAAAAAAGTCATAGTATAGTATGTTGAAAAAAGTCATAAAAAGGTCATAGTATAGTATGTTGAAAAAAGTCATAAAAAGTATAGTATAGTATGAAAAAAAGTCATAAAAAGGTCATAGTATAGTATGTCAAAAAAAAATAAAAAAGTCATAGTATAGTATGTTGGAGAAAGCCTAAAAAAGTCATAGTATAGTATGTTGATAAAGTCATAAAAAAGAAAGTCATAGTATAGTATGTTGAAAAAAGTTAAAAAAAGGTCATAGTATAGTATGTTGAAAAAAGTCATAAAAAGGTCATAGTATAGTATGTTGAAAAAAGTCAAAAAAAGGTCATAGTATAGTATGTCGAAAAAAGTCATAAAAAAGGTCATAATATAGTATGTTGAAAAAAGTCATAAAAAGGTCATAGTATAGTATGTCAAAAAAAGTCAAAAAAGGTCATAGTATAGTATGTTGAAAAAAGTCATAGTATAGTATGTTGAAGAAAGCCTAAGTATAGTATGTTGAAAAAAGTCATAAAAATGTCATAGTATAGTATGTCAAAAAAAGTCATAAAAATTTTGGTCATAGTATAGTATGTTGAAAAAGCTTAAGTATAGTATGTTGAAAAAAAAAAAAGTCATAGTATAGTATGTTGAAAAAAGTAATAGTATAGTATGTTGAAGAAAGCGTAAGTATAGTATGTTGAAAAAAGTCATAAAATGTCATAGTATAGTATGTCAAAAAAAGTCATAGTATAGTATGTTGAAAAAAGTCATAGTATAGTATGTTGAAGAAAAAAAAAAGGTTAAGTATAGTATGTCGAAAAAAGTCATAAAAAGGTCATAGTATAGTATGTCGAAAAAAGTCATAAAAAAGTCATAGTATAGTATGTTGAAAAAATTCAAAAAAAAGCCTAAGTATAGTATGTTGAAAAAAGTCATAAAAAGGTCATAGTATAGTATGTCGAAAAAAGTCATAAAAAAGGTCATAGTATAGTATGTCGAAAAAAAAAAAAAGGTCATAGTATAGTATGTCGAAAAAAAGTCAAAAAAAAGGTCATAGTATAGTATGTTGAAAAAGTCAAGTATAGTATGTTGAAAAAAAGTCATAAAAAGGTCATAGTATAGTATGTCGAAAAAGTCAAAAAAAGGTCATAGTATAGTATGTCGAAAAAAGCCTTAAAAAAGTCATAGTATAGTATGTTAATGAAGCCTTCATTAGTCCAACAATGACAAACTACAATTATCTGCATTTAACCCATCACAGAGGAGCAGTGGGAGCAACTGGGGGTTAGGTGTCTCGCTCAAGGACACCTCTGCATGTTACTGAAGAGGGATTCGAACCACCAACCTCATGGTTACGGGATGAGTGCTCTACCTGGCGTGCCACAGCCACCCTTTTGAATAAATTCATAAAAAAGTCATAGTATAGTATGTCAAATAAAGCCTAAGTGTAGTATGTTGAAAAAAGTCATAAAAAGGTCATAGTATAGTATGTCGAAAAAAGTCATAAAAAAGTCAGAGTATAGTATCTTGAAGAAAGCCTAAGTATAGTATGTTGAAAAAAAAGTCATAGTATAGTATGTCGAAAAAAGTCATAAAAAAGTCATAGTATAGTATGTTGAAAAAAGTCATAGTATAGTATGTCGAAAAAAAGTCAAAAAAAGGTCATAGTATAGTATGTTGAATAAACTCATAAAAAAGTCATAGTATAGTGTGTCGAAAAACGTCATAAAATTGTCATAGTATAGTATGTCGAAAAAAGTCATAGTATAGTATGTTGAAAAAAAAAGTCATATAAAAGTCATAGTATAGTATGTTGAATAAGGGGGCAGGCTGTGGTGTAGTGGAGAGCAAGGTAGTTCTCCAATCAGAGGGTCAGTGGTTCGATACCTGGCTTTGGCAGTCGATGTGTCCTTGGGCAAGACACTTAACCCCAAGTTGCTCCCGAAGGCTTGCCATCGGTGTGGACTGGATGTGAATTAATGTTAGTTAGAGTCTGATGGTGGCACCTTGCATGGTAGCCTGTCATCAGTGTCATTAGTCAACAATGTGTGAATGGGTGAATGATATGTAATATACTACTGATTGTAAGTATTTGGATAAAAGCGTCTGCTAAATGACTGTAATGTAATGTAATAAAAGTGATAAAAAGGTCATAGTATAGTATGTTGAATGAATTCATAAAAATGTCGAAAAAAGTCATAGTATAGTATGTTGAAAAAAGTCATATAAAAGTCATAGTCGTTGAATAAAAGTCATAAAAAGGTCATAGTATAGTATGTCAAAAAAGTTAAAAAAAGGTCATAGTATATCCATCCATCCATCCATTTCCTTCCGCTTATCCGGGGCCGGGTATAGGCAGCAAGCTAAGGAGGGTCCTCCAGACGTCCTTCTCCCCAGCAACATTTTCCAGCTCGAAGTCTCCCAGAAGAACTATGGAGTCCCCAGTCGGCGCCCTTTCCAGAACACCACCCAAGGACTCCGAACTGCCGTTTGGTGCATAGGCACAAACAACAGTCAGAGACTTTCCTCCTGCGATTCCCAGTCGCAGAGAAAAGGTCATCGTTCTCCGGGAGAACTCCAGAACAGCGGCATAGTCATAGGACTATGTGAAAATCCCCACACCCGCCCGGCGCCTCTCACCCTGGGCAACTCCGGAAAAGGAAAAAGTCCAGCCCCTCTCCAGGAGTTTGGTTCCAGAACCGGTGCTATGCGTGGAGGTGAGCCCAACTATATCTAGCTGGTAGCGTTCCACCTCCCGCACCAGCTCCGGTTCCTTCCCGAAAGAGAGGTGACATTCCACGTCCCTAGAGCTAGTCTGTGATGCCGGGGTCAGCAAAGGTCCGCCCCAGCCTGCCGCCCAGCTCACATTGCACCCGACCCCAATGCCTATCTCTGCGGGTGGTGGGCCCACAGGGTGTATGGCACGATGTAAGTTTTAAAAAGGTCATAGTATAGTATGGCCCCATGTGCCATAGGCCCGGCCACCAGAAATAGAGCTCCCCTACCAGGTCTGGCTCCAGGAGGGTGCCCCGGTTTCCCTATTCCGGGCGAGGTGCCACAACCTTGCATCGTCCGATTCATTGAGGTTTGGTGAATCGCTCTTAGTCTGACCCCTCCCCCGAGACCACTTTGCCTTGGGAGACCCTACCAGGGGCTATTGCCCCCGACAACACAGCTCTCAGGATCACTGGGGCACACAAACCCCTCCACCACGATAAGGTGGCGATTCATTGGAGGAGTCATAGTATAGTATGTCGAAAAAGTCATAGTGTAGTATGTTGAAAAAAGTCATATAAAAGTCATAGTATAGTATGTTGAAGAAAGCCTAAGTATAGTATGTCGAAAAAAGTCATAAAAAGGTCATAGTATAGTATGTCGAAAAAGTCAAAAAAAGGTCATATTATAGTATGTCGAAAAAAGTTATAAAAAAGTCAGAGTATAGTATGTTGAAGAAAGCCTAAGTATAGTATTTTGGAAAAAAGTCATAAAAAGGTCATAGTATAGTATGTGCAAAAATCATAAAAAGGTCATAGTATAGTATGTCGAAAAAGTCATAAAAAGGTCATAGTATAGTATGTTGAAGAAAGCCTAAGTATAGTATGTCGAAAAAAGTCAAAAAAAGTCATAGTATAGTATGTTGAAAAAAAGTCATAAAAAGGTCATAGTATAGTATGTCGAAAAAAGCCTCATAGTATAGTATGTTGAAAAAGGTCATAGTATAGTATGTTGAAAAAAGTCATAAAAAGGTCATAGTATAGTATGTCGAAAAAAGTCAAAAAAAGGTCATAGTATAGTATGTTGAAAAAAGTCATAGTATAGTATGTTGAAGAAAGCGTAAGTATAGTATGTTGAAAAAAGTCATGAAAATGTCATAGTATAGTATGTCGAAAAAATTCAAAAAAGTCATAGTATAGTATGTTGAAAAAAGTCATAGTATAGTATGTTGAAGAAAGCCTAAGTATAGTAGGTTGAAAAAAGTCATAAAAAGGTCATAGTATAGTATGTCGAAAAAGTCATAAAAAGGTCATAGTATAGTATGTCGAAAAAAAGTATAGTCAAAAAAAAGGTCATAGTATAGTATGTCGAAAAAGTCATAAAAAAGTCATAGTATAGTATGTTGAAGAAAGCCTAAGTATAGTATGTTGAAAAAAAGTTATAAAAAGGTCATAGTATAGTATGTCGAAAAAAGTCATAAAAAGGTCATAGTATAGTATGTCGAAAAAAGTCATAAAAAGGTCATAGTATAGTATGTCGAAAAAGTCATAAAAAGGTCATAGTATAGTATGTTGAAAAAGCCTAAGTATAGTATGTTGAAGAAAGCCTAAGTATAGTATGTTGAAGAAAAAAGTCATAAAAAGGTCATAGTATAGTATGTTGAAAAAAGTCAAAAAAAGTCATAGTATAGTATGTTGAAAAAAGTCATAGTATAGTATGTTGAAGAAAGTCTAAGTACAGTATGTTGAAAAAAGTCATGAAAATGTCATAGTATAGTATGTAGAAAAAAGTCATAAAAAAGTCATGGGGGTTAGTATAGTATGTTGAAGAAAGCCTAAGTATAGTATGTTGAAAAATGTCATAGTATAGTATGTTGAAGAAAAGTCATAAAAAGGTCATAGTATAGTATGTTGAAAAAAGTCATAGTATAGTATGTTGAAGAAAGTCTAAGTACAGTATGTTGAAAAAAGTCATGAAAATGTCATAGTATAGTATGTCGAAAAAACTCAAAAAAAGTCATAGTATATTATGTTGAAAAAAAAAATCATAGTATAGTATGTTGAAGAAAGCCTAAGTATAGTATGTTGAAAAAAAGTCATGAAAAGGTCATAGTATAGTATGTCGAAAAAAAGTCATAAAAAAAGGTCATAGGATAGTATGTCGAAAAAAGGAAAAAAAAAAGGTCATAGTATAGTATCTCGAAAAAAGTCATAAAAAAGTCATAGTATAGTATGTCGAAAAAAGTCATAGTATAGTATGTTGATAAATGTCATAAAAAAGTATAGTATGTTGAAAAAAAGTCAAAAAAAGTCATAGTATAGTATGTTGAAAAAAGTCATAGTATAGTATGTTGAAGAAAGTCTAAGTACAGTATGTTGAAAAAAGTCATGAAAATGTCATAGTATAGTATGTCGAAAAAACTCAAAAAAAGTCATAGTATATTATGTTGAAAAAAATCATATTATAGTATGTTGTAGAAAGCCTAAGTATAGTATGTTGAAAAAAGTCATAAAAAGTCATAGTATAGTATGTCGAAAAAGTCATAAAAAGGTCATAGTATAGTATGTCGAAAAAGGTTAAAAAAAAAAGGTCATAGTATAGTATGTCGAAAAAAGTCATAAAAATGTCATAGTATAGTATGTCGAAAAAAGTCATAGTATAGTATGTTGAAAAAGTCATATAAAAGTCATAGTATAGTATGTCAGTATAGTATGTTGAAAAAAAGTCATAAAAAGGTCATAGTATAGTATGTCGAAAAAAAAAAAGTTATAAAAAAAGTCAGGGTATAGTATGTTGAAAAAGCCTAAGTATAGTATGTTGAAAAAAAGTCATAAAAAGGTCATAGTATAGTATGTCGAAAAAAGTCATAAAAAAGTCATAGTATAGTATGTTGAAAAAAGCCTTAAAAAAGTCATAGTATAGTATGTTAATGAAGCCTTCATTAGTCCAACAATGACAAATTACAATTATCTGCATTTAACCCATCACAGAGGAGCAGTGGGATGCCTGGGGAGCAACTGGGGGTTAGGTGTCTCGCTCAAGGACACCTCTGCATGTTACTGAAGAGGGATTCGAACCACCAACCTCGTGGTTACGGGATGAGCGCTCTACCTGGCGTGCCACAGCCACCCTTTTGAATAAATTCATAAAAAAGTCATAGTATAGTATGTCGAATAAAGCCTAAGTGTAGTATGTTGAAAAAAAAAAAAGGTCATAGTATAGTATGTTGAAAAAAAAAAAGTCAAAAAAAAAAGGTCATAGTATAGTATGTCGAAAAAAGTCAAAAAAAAGTCATAGTATAGTATGTTGAAAAAAGTCATAGTATAGTATGTTGAAGAAAGTCAAAGTATAGTATGTTGAAAAAAAGTCATAAAAATGTCATAGTATAGTATGTCGAAAAAAGTCAAAAAAAGGTCATAGTATAGTATGTTGAAAAAAGTCATAGTATAGTATGTTGAAGAAAGCCTAAGTATAGTATGTCGAAAAAAGTCATAAAAAGGTCATAGTATGGTATGTCGAAAAAAGTCATAAAAAGGTCATAGTATAGTATGTTAAAAAAAAGGTCATAGTATAGTATCTCGAAAAAGTCATAAAAAGGTCATAGTATAGTATGTTGAAAAAGTCATATAAAAGTCATAGTATAGTATGTTGAAAAAAGTCATAAAAAGGTCATAGTATAGTATGTTGAATGAATTCATAAAAAAGTCATAATATAGTATGTATGAAAAAAGTCATAGTGTAGTATGTTGAAAAAAAAGTCATATAAAAGTCATAGTATAGTATGTTGAAGAAAGCCTAAGTATAGTATGTTGAAAAAAAGTCATAAAAAGGTCATAGTATAGTATGTCGAAAAAAGTCATAAAAAAGTCAGGGCATAGTATATTGAAGAAAGCCTAAGTATAGTATGTTGAAAAAAAGTCATAAAAAGGTCATAGTATAGTATGTCGAAAAAAGTCATAAAAAGGTCATAGTATAGTATGTCGAAAAAGCCTTAAAAAAGTCATAGTATAGTATGTTAATATTAATGAAGCCTTCATTAGTCCAACAATGACAAACTACAATTATCTGCATTTAACCCATCACAGAGGAGCAGTGGGATGCCTGGGGAGCAACTGGGGGTTAGGTGTCTCGCTCAAGGACACCTCTGCATGTTGACTGAAGAGGGGTTCGAACCACCAACCTCGTGGTTATGGGATGAGCGCTCTACCTGGCATGCCACAGCAACCCTTTTGAATAAATTCATAAAAAAGTCATAGTATAGTATGTCGAATAAAGCCTAAGTGTAGTATGTTGAAAAAAAGGTCATAGTATAGTATGTCGAAAAAAGTAAAAAAAAAGGTCATAGTATAGTATGTCAAAAAGTCAAAAAAAGTCATAGTATATTATGTTGAAAAAAGTAATAGTATAGTATGTTGAAGAAAGCGTAAGTATAGTATGTTGAAAAAAAGTCATAAAAATGTCATAGTATAGTATGTCGAAAAAAGTCATAAAAAGGTCATAGTATAGCATGTCGAAAAAAGTCAAAAAAAGGTCATAGTATAGTATGTCGAAAAAAGCCATAAAAAGGTCATAGTATAGTATGTCGAAAAAAGTCATAAAAAGGTCATAGTATAGTATGTCGAAAAAAGTCAAAAAAAGGTCATAGTATAGTATGTCGTAAAAAGTCTTAGTATAGTATTGAACAGCCAATCCTCTGAATGGAAAACAACCTGCTCTCCAAAACAGCCACTCATAGTATAGTACCTTGAAAAAAGTAATATAAAAGGTCATAGTATAGTATGTTGAATAAACTCATAAAAAAGTCATAGTTTAGTATGTTGAATAAACTCATAAAAATGTCATAGTATAGTATGTCGAAAAAAGTCATAGTATAGTATGTTGAAAAAAGTCATATAAAAGTCATAGTATAGTATGTTGAGTAAAAGTCATAAAAAAGTCATAGTATAGTATGTCGAAAAAAGTCATAGTATAGTATGTTGAAAAAAAGTCATATAAAAGTCATAGTATAGTATGTTGAAAAAAGTCATATAAAAGTCATAGTACAGTATGTTGAATGAAGTCCTAAAAAAGTCATAGTATAGTATGACGAAAGAAGTCATAGTATAGTATGTTGAAAAAAAGTCATAGTATAGTATGTTGAAAAAGTCATAAAAAGTCATAGTATAGTACGTTGAATAAAGTCATAAAAAAGTCGTAGTATAGTATGTCGTAAAAAGTAATATAAAAGTCATAGTATAGTATGTCGATCAAAGTCATAAAAAGGTCATAGTATAATATGTCGAATAAATTCTTAAGAAGGTCTTCGAACAGCATGTTGAAATAAGTTTAAGTGCAGTATGTCATAAAAAGTCATAGTATAGCATGTCGCAAATAGTCATGAAAAGGTTAAAGTACAGTATTTTATATTAGCATTTTGAAAAAAGACTAAGTATAGTAAGTGTAAAAAAGTCATAGTATTGCACTGGGGGTTAGGTGTCTCGCTCAAGGACACCTCTGCATGTTACTGAAGAGGGATTCAAACCACCAACCTCATGGTTGCGGGATGAGCGCTCTACCTGGCGTGCCACAGCAACCCTTTTGATTAAATTCATAAAAAAGTCATAGTATAGTATGTCGAATAAAGCCTAAGTGTAGTATGTTGAAAAAAAGGTCATAGTATAGTATGTCAAAAAAAAGTTAAAAAAAAAAAAGGTCATAGTATAGTATGTTGAAAAAAGTCAGTATAGTATGTTGAAAAAAGTCATGAAAATGTCATAGTATAGTATGTCGAAAAAAGTCAAAAAAGTCATAGTATATTATGTTGAAAAAAAAAGTCATAGTATAGTATGTTGAAGAAAGCCTAAGTATAGTATGTTGAAAAAAAGTCATAAAAAGGTCATAGTATAGTATGTCGAAAAAGTCATAAAAAGGTCATAGTATAGTATGTCGAAAAAATAGTCAAAAAAAAAAAGGTCATAGTATAGTATGTCGAAAAAAATCATAAAAAGGTCATAGTATGGTATGTCGAAAAAAGTCATAAAAAAGTCAGATTATAGTATGTTGAAAAAAGTCAGAGTATAGTATGTTGAAGAAAGCCTAAGTATAGTATGTTGAAAAAAGTTTAAAAAAAGGTCATAGGATAGTATGTCGAAAAAAGTCATAAAAAGGTCATAGTATAGTATCTCGAAAAAAGTCATAAAAAGGTCATAGGATAGTATGTTGAAAAAAGTCATATAAAAGTCATAGTATAGTATGTTGAATAAAAGTCATAAAAAGGTCATAGTATAGTATGTTGAATGAATTCATAAAAAAGTCATAATATAGTATGTCGAAAAAAAAGTCATAGTGTAGTATGTTGAAAAAAGTCATATAAAAGTCATAGTATAGTATGTTGAAGAAAAAAAGCCTAAGTATAGTATGTCGAAAAAAGTCATAAAAAGGTCATAGTATAGTATGTCGAAAAAAGTCATAAAAAAGTCAGGGCATAGTATATTGAAGAAAGCCTACGTATAGTATGTTGAAAAAAACGTCATAAAAAGGTCATAGTATAGTATGTCGAAAAAAGTCATAAAAAGGTCATAGTATAGTATGTCGAAAAAAGCCTTAAAAAAGTCATAGTATAGTATGTTAATATTAATGAAGCCTTCATTAGTCCAACAATGACAAATTACAACTATGTGCATTCAACCCATCACAGAGGAGCAGTGGGATGCCTGGGGAGCAACTGGGGGTTAGGTGTCTCGCTCAAGGACACCTCTGCATGTTGACTGAAGAGGGGTTCAAACCACCAACCTCGTGGTTATGGGATGAGCGCTCTACCTGGCATGCCACAGCCACCCTTTTGAATAAATTCATAAAAAAGTCATAGTATAGTATATCGAATAAAGCCTAAGTGTAGTATGTTGAAAAAAAGGTCATAGTATAGTATGTCGAAAAAAGTTAAAAAAAAAGGTCATAGTATAGTATGTTGAAAAAAGTTTTAAAAAAAGTCATAGTATAGTATGTTGAAAAAAGTAATAGTATAGTATGTTGAAGAAAGCGTAAGTATAGTATGTTGAAAAAAAGTCATAAAAAGGTCATAGTATAGTATGTCGAAAAAGTCATAAAAAGGTCATAGTATAGTATGTCGAAAAAAGTAAAAAAAAAAAAGGTCATAGTATAGTATGTCGAAAAAGCCATAAAAATGGTCATAGTATAGTATGTCGAAAAAAAAAAGTCATAAAAAGGTCATAGTATAGTATGTCGAAAAAAGTCAAAAAAAGGTCATAGTATAGTATGTCGTAAAAAAGTCTTAGTATAGTATTGAACAGCCAATCCTCTGAATGGAAAACAACCTCGCTCTCCATGCGCCACAGCCACTCATAGTATAGTACCTTGAAAAAAGTAATATAAAAGGTCATAGTATAGTATGTTGAATAAACTCATAAAAAAGTCATAGTTTAGTATGTCGAAAAAGTCATAAAAAGGTCATAGTATAGTATGTTGAATAAAGTCATAGTATAGTATGTTGAAAAAAGTCATATAAAAGTCATAGTATAGTATGTTGAAAAAGTCATAAAAAAGTCATAGTATAGTATGTCGAAAAAAAAAATGTCATAGTATAGTATGTTGAAAAAAGTCATATAAAAGTTATAGTATAGTATGTTGAATAAAGTCATAAAAAAGTCATATAAAAGTCATAGTACAGTATGTTGAATGAAGTCATAAAAAGTCATAGTATAGTATGTTGAAAAAAGTCATAGTATAGTATGTCGTCAAAAAAAGTCATAGTATAATATGTCGAAAAAAGTCATATAAAATGTCATAGTATAGTATGTTGAATAAAGTCATAAAAAAGTCATAGTATAATATGTCGTAAAAAGTAATATAAAAGTCATAGTATAGTATGTCGAAAAAGTCATAAAAAGGTCATAGTATAATATGTCGAATAAATTCTTAAGAAGGTCTTAGAACAGCATGTTGAAATAAGTTTAAGTGTAGTATGTCATAAAAAGTCATAGTATAGTATGTCGAAATAGTCATGAAAAGGTTAAAGTATAGTATTTTATATTAGCATTTTGAAAAAAAACTAAGTATAGTAAGTGTAAAAGCATAGTATTGCACTGGGGGTTAGGTGTCTCGCTCAAGGACACCTCTGCATGTTACTGAAGAGGGATTCGAACCACCAAGGTCGTGGTTACGGGATGAGCGCTCTACCTGGCGTGCCACAGCCACCCTTTTGAATAAATTCATAAAAAAGTCATAGTATAGTATGTCGAATAAAGCCTAAGTGTAGTATGTTGAAAAAAAGGTCATAGTATAGTATGTCGAAAAAAGTTAAAAAAAAAGGTCATAGTATAGTATGTTGAAAAAAGTCAGTATAGTATGTTGAAAAAATCATGAAAAAGTCATAGTATAGTATGTCGAAAAAAAGTCAAAAAAAGTCATAGTATATTATGTTGAAAAAAGTCATAGTATAGTATGTTGAAGAAAGCCTAGTATAGTATGTTGAAAAAAAGTCATAAAAAGGTCATAGTATAGTATGTCGAAAAAAGTAATAAAAAGGTCATAGTATAGTATGTCGAAAAAGTCAAAAAAAGGTCATAGTATAGTATGTTGAAAAAGCCATAAAAAGGTCATAGTATAGTATGTCGAAAAAAGTCATAAAAAAGTCATAGTATAGTATGTTGAAAAAAGTCAGTATCGTATGTTGAAGAAAGTCATAGTATAGTATGTTGAAAAAAGTTTAAAAAAAAAGGTCATAGTATAGTATGTAGAAAAAAGTCATAAAAAAGTCATAGTATAGTATGTTGATAAAAGTCATAGTATAGTATGTTGAAAAAAGTCATAAAAAGGTCATAGTATAGTATGTCGAAAAAAGTCAAAAAAAGTCATAGTATAGTATGTTGAAAAGTCATAGTATAGTATGTTGAAGAAAGCCTAAATATAGTATGTTGAAAAAAGTCATGAAAATGTCATAGTATAGTATGTCGAAAAAAGTCAAAAAAAGTCATAGTATATTATGTTGAAAAAAGTCATAGTATAGTATGTTGAAGAAAGCCTAAGTATAGTATGTTGAAAAAAGTCATAAAAAGGTCATAGTATAGTATGTCGAAAAAGTCATAAAAATGTCATAGTATACTATGTCGAAAAAAGTCATAGTATAGTATGTTGAAAAAAGTCATATAAAAGTCATAGTATAGTATGTTGAATAAAAGTCATAAAAAGGTCATAGTATAGTATGTTGAATGAATTCATAAAAAAGTCATAGTATAGTATGTCGAAAAAAAAAGTCATAGTGTAGTATGTTGAAAAAAGTCATATAAAAGTCATAGTATAGTATGTTGAAGAAAGTCATAAAAAGGTCATAGTATAGTATGTCGAAAAAAGTCATAAAAAGGTCATAGTATAGTATGTCGAAAAAAGTTTAAAAAAAAGGGCATAGTATAGTATGTCGAAAAAGTTATAAAAAAGTCAGAGTATAGTATGTTGAAAAAGTCATAAAAAAAGTATAGTATTTTGAAAAAAGTCATAAAAAGGTCATAGTATAGTATGTCGAAAAAGTCATAAAAAGGTCATCGTATAGTATGTCGAAAAAAGCCTTAAAAAAGTCATAGTATAGTATGTTAATATTAATGAAGCCTTCATTAGTCCAACAATGACAAATTACAACTATCTGCATTCAACCCATCACAGAGGAGCAGTGGGATGCCTGGGGAGCAACTGGGGGTTAGGTGTCTCGCTCAAGGAAACCTCTGCATGTTGACTGAAGAGGGGTTCGAACCACCAACCTCGTGGTTATGGGATGAGCGCTCTACCTGGCATGCCACAGCCACCCTTTTGAATAAATTCATAAAAAAGTCATAGTATAGTATGTCGAATAAAGCCTAAGTGTAGTATGTTGAAAAAAAGGTCATAGTATAGTATGTCGAAAAAAGTAAAAAAAAAGGTCATAGTATAGTATGTCGAAAAAAGTCAAAAAAAGTCATAGTACATTATGTTGAAAAAGTCATAGTATAGTATGTTGAAGAAAGCCTAAGTATAGTATATTGAAAAAAAGTCATAAAAAGGTCATAGTATAATATGTCGAAAAAGTCATAAAAAGGTCATAGTATAGTATGTCGAAAAAAGTCATAAAAAGTCATAGTATAGTATGTCGAAAAAAAAAAGTCATAGTATAGTATGTTGAAAAAAGTCATATAAAAGTCATAGTATAGTATGTTGAATAAAAGTCATAAAAAGGTCATAGTATAGTATGTTGAATGAATTCATAAAAAAGTCATAATATAGTATGTCGAAAAAAGTCATAGTGTAGTATGTTGAAAAAAAAAAAAGTCATATAAAAGTCATAGTATAGTATGTTGAAGAAAGCCTAAAAAAGGTATAGTATAGTATGTCGAAAAAAGTCATAAAAAAAAGTCATAGTTTATTATGTTGAAAAAAAAAAGTCATAGTATAGTATGGTGAAGAAAGCCTAAGTATAGTATGTTGAAAAAAAGGTCATAGTATAGTATGTCGAAAAAAAGTCAAAAAAAGTCATAGTTTATTATGTTGAAAAAAGTCATAGTATAGTATGGTGAAGAAAGCCTAAGTATAGTATGTTGAAAAAAAGTCATAAAAAGGTCATAGTATAGTATGTCGAAAAAGTCATAAAAAGGTCATAGTATAGTATGTCGAAAAAAGTCAAAAAAAGGTCATAGTATAGTATGTCGAAAAAGCCATAAAAAGGTCATAGTATAGTATGTCGAAAAAAGTCATAAAAAAGTCATAGTATAGTATGTTGAAAAAAGAAAAAAAGCCTCATAGTATAGTATGTTGAAAAAAGTTATAAAAAGGTCATAGTATAGTATGTCGAAAAAAGTCATAAAAAGGTCATATAGTATGTAAAAAGTAGTATGTATGTCGAAAAAAGTCAAAAAAAAGGTCATAGTATAGTATGTCGAAAAAAGTCATAAAAAAAAGTCAGGGTATAGTATGTTGAAGAAAGCCTAAGTATAGTATGTTGGAAAAAAGTCATAAAAAGGTCATAGTATAGTATGTTAATGAAGCCTTCATTAGTCCAACAATGACAAATTACAACTATCTGCATTCAACCCATCACAGAGGAGCAGTGGGATGCCTGGGGAGCAACTGGGGGTTAGGTGTCTCGCTCAAGGACACCTCTGCATGTTGACTGAAGAGGGGTTCAACCACCAACCTCGTGGTTATGGGATGAGCGCTCTACCTGGCATGCCACAGCCACCCTTTTGAATAAATTCATAAAAAAGTCATAGTATAGTATGTCGAATAAAGCCTAAGTGTAGTATGTTGAAAAAAAGGTCATAGTATAGTATGTCGAAAAAAGTCAAAAAAAAGGTCATAGTATAGTATGTTGAAAAAAGTCATAGTATAGTATGTTGAAGAAAGCCTAAGTATAGTATGTTGAAAAAAGTCATAAAAAGGTCATAGTATAGTATGTCGAAAAAGTCAAAAAAGGTCATAGTATGTATGTCGAAAAAAGTCATAAAAATGTCATAGTATACTATGTCGAAAAAGTCAAAAAAACAAATTCATAGTATAGTATGTTGAAAAAAGTCATATAAAAGTCATAGTATAGTATGTTGAAAAAGTCATAAAAAGGTCATAGTATAGTATGTCGAAAAAAGTCATAGTGTATAGTATGTTGAAAAAAGTCATATAAAAGTCATAGTATAGTATGTTGAAAAAGTCATAAAAAGGTCATAGTATAGTATGTCGAAAAAAGTCATAAAAAGGTCATAGTATAGTATGTCGAAAAAAGTAAAAAAAAAAAGGTCATAGTATAGTATGTTGAAAAAAGTTATAAAAAGTCATAGTATAGTATGTTGAAGAAAGCCTAAGTATAGTATTTTGAAAAAAAGTCATAAAAAGGTCATAGTATAGTATGTTGAAAAAAAGTCATAAAAATGTCATCGTATAGTATGTCGAAAAAAGCCTTAAAAAAGTCATAGTATAGTATGTTAATATTAATGAAGCCTTCATTAGTCCAACAATGACAAATTACAACTATCTGCATTCAACCCATCACAGAGGAGCAGTGGGATGCCTGGGGAGCAACTGGGGGTTAGGTGTCTCGCTCAAGGACACCTCTGCATGTTGACTGAAGAGGGGTTCAAACCACCAACCTCGTGGTTATGGGCTGAGCGCTCTACCTGGCATGCCACAGCCACCCTTTAGAATAAATTCATAAAAAGTCATAGTATAGTATGTCGAATAAAGCCTAAGTGTAGTATGTTGAAAAAAAGGTCATAGTATAGTATGTTGAAAAAAAGTTATAAAAAGGTCATAGTATAGTATGTCGAAAAAAGTCATAAAAAGGTCATAGTATAGTATGTCGAAAAAAGTTAAAAAAAAAGGTCATAGTATAGTATGTATGTTGAAAAAAAGTCATAAAAAGGTCATAGTATAGTATGTCGAAAAAGTCATAAAAAGGTCATAGTATAGTATGTTGAAAAAAGTCATGTTGAAAAAAAGGTCATAGTATAGTATGTCGAAAAAAGTCAAAAAAAGGTCATAAAAAGGTCATAGTATAGTATGTTGAAAAAAGTCATAGTATAGTATGTTGAAGAAAGTCTAAAAAGTATAGTATGTATGAAAAAAGTCATAAAAAGGTCATAGTATAGTATGTCGAAAAAAAAAGTCATAAAAAGGTCATAGTATAGTATGTTGAAAAAAAGTCAAAAAAAAAAAGGTCATAGTATAGTATGTCGAAAAAAGTCATAAAAATGTCATAGTATAATATGTCGAAAAAAGTCATAGTATAGTATGTTGAAAAAAGTCATATAAAAGTCATAGTATAGTATGTTGAATAAAAGTCATAAAAAGGTCATAGTATAGTATGTTGAATGAAGTCATAAAAAGTCATAGTATAATGTCGAAAAAAGTCATAGTATAGTATGTTGAAAAAAGTCATATAAAAGTCATAGTATAGTATGTTGAAGAAAGTCATAAAAAGGTCATAGTATAGTATGTTGAAAAAAGTCATAAAAAGGTCATAGTATAGTATGTCGAAAAAAGTCATAAAAAAAGGTCATAGTATAGTATGTCGAAAAAGTTATAAAAAAGTCAGAGTATAGTATGTTGAAAAAGCCATAAGTATAGTATTTTGAAAAAAGTCATAAAAAGGTCATAGTATAGTATGTCGAAAAAGTCATAAAAAGGTCATCGTATAGTATGTCGAAAAAAGCCTTAAAAAAGTCATAGTATAGTATGTTAATATTAATGAAGCCTTCATTAGTCCAACAATGACAAGTTACAATTATCTGCATTCAACCCATCACAGAGGAGCAGTGGGATGCCTGGGGAGCAACTGGGGGTTAGGTGTTTCGCTCAAGGACACCTCTGCATGTTGACTGAAGAGGGGTTCAAACCACCAACCTCGTGGTTACGGGATGAGCGCTCTACCTGGCATGCCACAGCCACCCTTTTGAATAAATTCATAAAAAAGTCATAGTATAGTATGTCGAATAAAGCCTAAGTGTAGTGTGTTGAAAAAAAGGTCATAGTATAGTATGTCGAAAAAAGTCAAAAAAAGGTCATAGTATAGTATGTCGAAAAAAGTCAAAAAAAGTCATAGTATATTATGTTGAAAAAAGTCATAGTATAGTATGTTGAAGAAAGCCTAAGTATAGTATGTTGAAAAAAAGTCAAAAAAAGGTCATAGTATAGTATGTCGAAAAAGTCATAAAAAGGTCATAGTATAGTATGTCGAAAAAATAGTCAAAAAAAAGGTCATAGTATAGTATGTCGAAAAAAGTCATAAAAAGGTCATAGTATAGTATGTTGAAAAAGTCAAAAAAAAAATGGTCATAGTATAGTATGTTGAAAAAAGTCAAAAAAAGGTCATAGTATAGTATGTTGAAAACGTCATAAAAAAGTCATAGTATAGTATGTTGAAAAAGCCTAAGTAAATGTTGAAAAAAGTTATAAAAAGGTCATAGTATAGTATGTTGAAAAAAGTCATAAAAAGGTCATAGTCTATAGTATGTTGAAAAAAAGTCATAAAAATGTCATAGTATAGTATGTCGAAAAAAGTCCAAAAAAAGGTCATAGTATAGTATGTTGAAAAAAAGTCATAAAAAAGTCATATAGTATGTTGAAGAAAGTCTAAAAAAAAGTCATAGTATAGTATGAAAAAAAGTCATAAAAAGGTCATAGGATAGTATGTCGAAAAAGTCAAAAAAAGGTCATAGTATAGTATCTCGAAAAAAGTCATAAAAATGTCATAGTATACTATGTCGAAAAAAGTCATAGTATAGTATGTTGAAAAAAGTCATATAAAAGTCATAGTATAGTATGTTGAATAAAAGTCATAAAAAGGTCATAGTATAGTATGTTGAATGAATTCATAAAAAGTCATAGTATAGTATGTCGAAAAAAGTCATAGTGTAGTATGTTGAAAAAAGTCATATAAAAGTCATAGTATAGTATGTTGAAGAAAGTCATAAAAAGGTCATAGTATAGTATGTCGAAAAAAGTCATAAAAAGGTCATAGTATAGTATGTCGAAAAAAGTCAAAAAAAAAAAGGTCATAGTATAGTATGTCGAAAAAAGTTATAAAAAAGTCAGAGTATAGTATGTTGAAGAAAGCCTAAGTATAGTATATTGAAAAAAAGTCATAAAAAGGTCATAGTATAATATGTCGAAAAAGTCATAAAAAGGTCATCGTATAGTATGTCGAAAAAAGCCTTAAAAAAGTCATAGTATAGTATGTTAATATTAATGAAGCCTTCATTAGTCCAACAATGACAAATTACAACTATCTGCATTTAACCCATCACAGAGGAGCAGTGGGATGCCTGGGGAGCAACTGGGGGTTAGGTGTCTCGCTCAAGGACACCTCTGCATGTTGACTGAAGAGGGGTTCAAACCACCAACCTCATGGTTATGGGATGAGCGCTCTACCTGGCATGCCACAGCCACCCTTTTGAATAAATTCATAAAAAAGTCATAGTATAGTATGTCGAATAAAGCCTAAGTGTAGTATGTTGAAAAAAAGGTCATAGTATAGTATGTCGAAAAAAGTAAAAAAAAGGTCATAGTATAGTATGTTGAAAAAAGTCAAAAAAGTCATAGTTTATTATGTTGAAAAAAGTCATAGTATAGTATGTTGAAGAAAGCCTAAGTATAGTATGTTGAAAAAAAGTCATAAAAAGGTCATAGTATAGTATGTCGAAAAAGTCATAAAAAGGTCATAGTATAGTATGTCGAAAAAGTCAAAAAAAGGTCATAGTATAGTATGTCGAAAAAGTCATAAAAAGGTCATAGTATAGTATGTTGAAGAAAAGTCATAAAAAGGTCATAGTATAGTATGTCGAAAAAAGTCAAAAAAAGGTCATAGTATAGTATGTCGAAAAAGTCATAAAAAGGTCATAGTATAGTATGTCGAAAAAAGTCATAAAAAAGTCATAGTATAGTATGTTGATAGTATAGTATGTTGAAAAAAAAGTTATAAAAAGGTCATAGTATAGTATGTCGAAAAAAGTCATAAAAAGTCATAGTATAGTATGTCGAAAAAAGTCAAAAAAAAGGTCATAGTATAGTATGTTGAAAAAAGTAAAAAAAAGTCATAGTATATATGTTGAAAAAAAAGTCATAGTATAGTATGTTGAAGAAAGCCTAAGTATAGTATGTTGAAAAAAAGTCATAAAAAGGTCATAGTATAGTATGTCGAAAAAGTCATAAAAAGGTCATAGTATAGTATGTCGAAAAAAGTCAAAAAAAGTCATAGTATAGTATGTTGAAAAAGTCATATAAAAGTCATAGTATAGTATGTTGAAAAAAGTCATAAAAAGGTCATAGTATAGTATGTTGAAAAAAGTCAAAAAAAGGTCATAGTATAGTATGTCGAAAAAAGTCATAAAAAGGTCATAGTATAGTATGTCGAAAAAAGTCATAAAAAAGTCATAGTATAGTATGTTGAAGAAAGCCTAAGTATAGTATGTTGAAAAAAAGTCATAAAAAAAGTCATAGTATAGTATGTCGAAAAAAGTCATAAAAAGGTCATAGTATAGTATGTCGAAAAAGTCAAAAAAAAGGTCATAGTATAGTATGTCGAAAAAGTCATAAAAAGTTTAGTCATAAAAAGTCAGGGTATAGTATGTTGAAGAAAGCCTAAGTATAGTATGTTGAAAAAAGTCATAAAAAGGTCATAGTATAGTATGTTAATATTAATGAAGCCTTCATTAGTCCAACAATGACAAATTACAACTATCTGCATTCAACCCATCACAGAGGAGCAGTGGGATGCCTGGGGAGCAACTGGGGGTTAGGTGTCTCGTTCAAGGACACCTCTGCATGTTGACTGAAGAGGGGTTCAACCACCAACCTCGTGGTTATGGGATGAGCGCTCTACCTGGCATGCCACAGCCACCCTTTTGAATAAATTCATAAAAAAGTCATAGTATAGTATGTCGAATAAAGCCTAAGTGTAGTATGTTGAAAAAAAGGTCATAGTATAGTATGTCGAAAAAAGTCAAAAAAAAGGTCATAGTATAGTATGTCGAAAAAAGTCAAAAAATAGTCATAGTTTATTATGTTGAAAAAAGTCATAGTATAGTATGTTGAAGAAATAGTATGTCAAAAAGTAAAAAGGTCATAGTATAGTATGTCGAAAAAATAAAAAGTCATAAAAAGGTCATAGTATAGTATGTCGAAAAAGAAAAAGTCAAAAAAAGGTCATAGTATAGTATGTCGAAAAAAGTCATAAAAAAGTCATAGTATAGTATGTTGAAGAAAGCCTAAGTATAGTATGTTGAAAAAAAGTCATAAAAAGGTCATAGTATAGTATGTCGAAAAAGTCATAAAAAGGTCATAGTATAGTATGTCGAAAAAGCCTTAAAAAAGTCATAGTATAGTTAATATTAAAAAGTTCATTAAAAATGACAAATTATAGTATGTGAATTCAACCCATCAAGAGGATAGTATGCCTGAAAAAAAGTCAACTGGGGGTTAGTATGTATGTCAAAAACCTCATAACTGAAGAGGTTGAACCACCAACCTCATGGTTATGGGATGATAAAACCTGGCATGTACAGCCATTTTGAATAAATTCATAAAAAAAAAGTCATAGTATAGTATGTCGAAAAAAGCCAGTGTAGTATGTTGAAAAAAGGTCATAGTATAGTATGTTGAAAAAAGTCAAAAAAAAGGTCATAGTATAGTATGTCGAAAAAAGTCAAAAAAAGTCATAGTATTATTATGTTGAAAAAAGTCATAGTATAGTATGTTGAAGAAAGCCTAAGTATAGTATGTTGAAAAAATAAAAAGTCATAAAATGTTGAAAAAAAGTCATAAAAAGGTCATAGTATGTTGAAAAAGTCATAAAAAGGTCATAGTATAGTATGTCGAAAAAAGTCATAAAAAGGTCATAGTATAGTATGTCGAAAAAAGTCAAAAAAAGTCATAGTATAGTATGTTGAAAAAGTCATAAAAAGGTCATAGTATAGTATGTCGAAAAAAAGTCATAAAAAGGTCATAGTATAGTATGTCGAAAAAAGTCATAAAAAAGTCATAGTATAGTATGTTGAAAAAGTCATAAAAGTCATAGTATAGTTGAAAAAAGTTAAAAAATGTCATAGTATAGTATGTATAGAAAAAAAAGTCATAAAAAGGTCATAGTATAGTATGTCGAAAAAGTCATAAAAAGGTCATAGTATAGTATGTCGAAAAAAGTCATAAAAAGTCATAGTATAGTATGTGAAGAAAGTCATAAAAAGTATAGTATGTTGAAAAAAAGTCATAAAAAGTCATAGTATAGTATGTTAATATTAATGAAGCCTTCATTAGTCCAACAATGACAAATTACAACTATCTGCATTCAACCCATCACAGAGGAGCAGTGGGATGCCTGGGGAAAGCAACTGGGGGTTAGGTGTCTCGAAGGACACCTCTGCATGTTGACTGAAGAGGGGTTCAAACCACCAACCTCGTGGTTATGGGATGAGCGCTCTACCTGGCATGCCACAGCCACCCTTTTGAATAAATTCATAAAAAAGTCATAGTATAGTATGTCGAATAAAGCCTAAGTGTAGTATGTTGAAAAAAAGTATGTATAAAAAAAAGTCAAAAAAAGGTCATAGTATAGTATGTCGAAAAAAAGTCAAAAAAAGTCATAGTTTATTATGTTGAAAAAAGTCATAGTATAGTATGTTGAAGAAAGCCTAAGTATAGTATGTTGAAAAAAGTCATAAAAAGGTCATAGTATAGTATGTCGAAAAAGTCATAAAAAGGTCATAGTATAGTATGTCGAAAAAAGTCAAAAAAAAAAGGTCATAGTATAGTATGTCGAAAAAGTCATAAAAAGGTCATAGTATAGTATGTCGAAAAAAGTCAAAAAAAGTCATAGTTTATGATGTTGAAAAAAGTCATAGTATAGTATGTTGAAGAAAGCCTAAGTATAGTATGTTGAAAAAAAGTCATAAAAAGGTCATAGTATAGTATGTCGAAAAAAGTCATAAAAAGGTCATAGTATAGTATGTCGAAAAAGTCAAAAAAAGTCATAGTATAGTATGTCGAAAAAGTATAAAAAGTCATAGTATAAAAAAAAGTCATAAAAAAGGTCATAGTATAGTATAAAAAAGTCATAGTATAGTATGTTGAAGAAAGCCTAAGTATAGTATGTTGAAAAAAGTCATAAAAAGGTCATAGTATAGTATGTCGAAAAAAGTTATAAAAAGGTCATAGTATAGTATGTCGAAAAAGTCATAAAAAAGGTCATAGTATAGTATGTCGAAAAAAGTCATAAAAAAGTCATATAGTATGTTGAAGAAAGCGTAAGTATAGTATGTTGAAAAAAAAGTCATAAAAAGGTCATAGTATAGTATGTCGAAAAAGTCATAAAAATGTTGAAGAAAGCCAAGTATAGTATGTTGAAAAAAGTCATAAAATGTCATAGTATAGTATGTCGAAAAAAGTCAAAAAAAGTCATAGTATAGTTATGTTGAAAAAGTCAAAAAAAGAAAGTCATAGTATAGTATGTTGAAAAAGTCATAAAAAGACATAGTATGTCGAAAAAAGTCATAAAAAGGTCACAGTATAGTATGTCGAAAAAAAGTCATAAAAAGGTCATAGTATAGTATTTTGAATAAACTCATAAAAAAGTCATAAAAAGTATAAAATGTCATATGTTGAATGTTGAAAAAGTCATAAAAAAGTCACAGTATAGTATGTTGAAAAAAGTCATAAAAAGGTCATAGTATAGTATGTTGAAAAAAGTCATATAGTATGTTGAATAAAGTCATAAAAAAGTCATAGTATAGTATAGTATGTTGAATAAAGTAAAAAAGTCTTAGTATAGTATTGAACAGCCAATCCTCTGAATGGAAAACAACCTTGCTCTCCACTGCGCCACAGCCACTCATAGTATAGCACGTTGAAAAAAGTAATATAAAAGGTCATACATAGTATAGTATGTTGAATAAACTCATAAAAAAGTCATAGTGTAGTATATCGAAAAAAGTCATAAAAAGGTCATAGTATAGTATGTTGAATAAAGTCATAAAAATGTCATAGTATAGTATGTCGTAAAAAAAAGTCATAAAAAAAAAGGTCATAGTATAGTATGTTGAAAAACTCATAAAAAAGTCATAGTATAGTATGTTGAAAAAAGTCATATAAAATTTCATAAAAGTATAGTATGTTGATGTAAAAGTCATAAAAAGTCATAGTATAGTATGTCGAAAAAAGTCATAGATAGTATTTTGAATAAAAGTCATAAAAAGGTCATAGTATGCTATGTCGTAAAAAGTCATAGTATAGTATGTTGAAAAAAGTCATATAAAAGTCATAGTATAGTATGTTGAGTAAAAGTCATAAAAAAGTCATAGTATAGTATGACGAAAGAAGTCATAGTATAGTATGTCGTAAAAAGTCATAGTATAGTACGTTGAAAAAGTCATATAAAAGTCATAGTATAGTACGTTGAATAAAGTCATAAAAAAGTCGTAGTATAGTATGTCGATCAAAGTCATAAAAAGGTCATAGTATAATATGTCGAATAAATTCTTAAGAAGGTCTTCGATAAGTTTAAGTGCAGTATGTCATAAAAAGTCATAGTATCAAAGTCATAAAAGGTTAAAGTACAGTATTTTATATTAGCATAAAAAAAGACTAAGTACAGTATTGCACGACAAAAGAAAATCATAGATAAATTATACTATGTCAAGCTTGATGAAAACAGTTATAAAAAATTGTGATATAGTATGTCGAAAAAAGTTAATATATAGTCACATCGCATAGAATGCCCCAAAAAATGTATAGTATTGTATACCCATAAAAAGTCATATTACAGCAAGTCGAAAATGTCAATGAAAACAAAAACCAATATATCATAAAAAGTCATAGTATAGTAAGTTGAAAAATGTCATAAAATAGTATATCAAAAAAGTATCAAAAAAAGTCAGACTATATTATGCCAAAAAAAGTTATTGTTTTAGTAGGTCTTCAATTGTGATGTCATTGAATGCAAAGACAGCACAATATGCTTCATAGCAAAATGTTTTACTTTATTGGAAACTATCTTATTAACAAATGTTTTTGTCTAAAAGAAACCCCCTTACCTTTAAGTCTCAACATATCTGATAAACTCTTTTAAATTACATAAAAACAGGTATAAACTTGTTATCATAGCATTTTGTAAATACAAAATCTGCCTTTTATTTTATTGGTGCATTTCACTTCTTCTCCTAAAATGTTCCTGTCCTTAATATAACTCTTTTCAACAAAAGTGGGGTAAAATGACATACAAACAGAATTTTTATAAAATATCTTTAATGTGTCAAAAAGTAAAAATACAAAAACAAATAAATTATAATTGGTTTTATATCATGGTGCATATCATAATCAAACATAATCATAAAAACTGCAATTGTGTTAAATTGGGAAAAGTCTGCTCGTGACTTTCCTTACAGGGGGTAGGGAAATAGCATTAAAGTCATGATTCTGTCCTTCTCACTTTGTTTTAACTCAAATACCACTTTTTATCAAAGTAGAGCATCCGAAAATGTAACATAGGTTTCTTCCATGCATTTGGAAAAAACACATATTTGAAAGAGTCTCATTTAACCATTAAAAAAATCAAAGGAATCACAGCTTTGGATATTGCATATCTTTATAAAGCTTAAAAAAAGCATTCCAAAAAGATCAACATATCATTAAAAGTAACTATGAACCAGTTGTATTTAACTAATAGACAACTAACATATATTAAGCATGTGTATTTACATTAGTGGATCACATATTTTATGCATAAATTCTCTTGCATGGCTTAAGCACACACATACACACACAAAGGTTATTATCCATGCATGCCTCTGCACACACACTTTGGTTTTCTTTCACTGCAGCTCCTCATCACTGTCGTCCACTTGTTGGATGATGAGGTCGGCCCCCGAGTCTTCAGCCAAGTCGTCGTCATCGGTTAGCATCCAGCTCCTCTTGCTGTCCCCCTCCTCTTCCCCGTCCACCCCCAATAAGAGGGCTGGCTCCTCATTGGCACCATCTAGACTGTCCATGGGGATTTCATCACAATCCACTTCCTGGATGCATGCGGTGCAAATGCGGTAGCGGCGTGTTCCCTCACACACCACATGCCCAGTGTCCTCCGTGACCTGACACTTACACTTCCTGCACACTAGCTTCCTGGCTTGATGTATCTGTGGCGAAAGAAGAAACAAAAATTGTTACATCAAATAGTGTTACTGTTTGTGTTTCTGTAGCTGTGTGGGAAAGAATGGGCGCAGACTGGAGTATATGTTTTAGCACAATTTCTATGATTCTTAAGCTGTTACAAAAAAAAGAATGGCATTAACCTCCTGGTTGGAAATAAACATACCGTCTCAAAATGGCTACGAAGATGCTCCAGGCGTGTAAAGCGTTTATTGCATGCCTGACAGGGGTATGGCCTCTCTCCCGTGTGGCATCGCAAGTGACGTTTCAGGTCTGCCTTCCTTTTCACTGTGTGTGTGCAAAAGGGACATTTGAAGCGCATAATGGGATTGGAGTCTGTAAAAGGGGAAGAGAAACTGTTTAGAGCCATGGCTTTCTGTTTATTCCTTGAATGTGTAAAGAACTGGCTTCTTTTGAGGGGTACGTTCATGCAACTCGGCAGATGATATTATTCCTTTCCTATGTCGTAAAACTATGTAGTCATAAAAAGTAGTAGTAAAAACTCATAAAATAGTATGTGTAAAAAAGGTTATTAAAAAACTACATAGTATGTCAAAAAAAGACAAAGTATAGTATGTTGAATAAAGTCATAAAAATTCATAGTATAGTATGTTGAAAAAAGTCACAAAAAGGTAATATTATAGTAAGTCGAAAAAAGTCATAAAAAAGTCATACTATAGTATGTCGAAAAAAGTCAGTATAGTATGTTGAAAAAAAAAATCATAAAAAGGTAATATTATAGTAAGTCAAAATAAGTCATAAAAAAGTCATAAAAAGGTCATAGTATAGTATGTCAAAAAAATCATAAAAAGTCATAGTATAGTATATTGAATAAAGTCATAGTATAGTATTGAACCGCCAATCCTCTGAATGGAGAACAACCCTGCTCTCCACTGCGCCACAGCCACTCATAGTATAGTAAGTTGAAAAAAGTAATATAAAAGGTCATAGTATGTGGTAAAAAGTCATAAAAAGGTTATAGTTAAGTATGTCGAATAAAGTCATAAAAAAGTCATAGTATAGTATGTTGAAGAAAATTCATAAAAAAGTCATAGTATAGTATGGCGAAAAAAGTCATAAAAAGGTCATAGTATATTTAGTATGCTCAATAAAGTCATAAAAAGTATAGTATGTCATAAAAACTAATATAAAAGTAATAGTAGAGTATGTTGAATAAAAAAGTCATAAAAAGGTCATAGTATAGTATGTCGAATAAAGTCATAAAAAAGTCATAGTATAGTATGTCGTAAAAAGTAATATAAAAGTCATAGTATATTATGTCGAAAAAAGTTATAAAAAGGCCATTGTTTAGTATGTCGAATAAAGTCATAAAAAAGTCATAGTATAGTATGTTGAAAAAAGTCATATTATAGTAAGTCGAAAAAAGTCATAAAAAAGTCATAGTATAGTATGTTGAATAAAGGAATATTAAAGTCATAGTATAGTGTGTCGAAAAAAGTAATATAAAAGGTCATAGTATAGTATGTCGTAAAAAGTAATATAAAAGTCATAGTATAGTATGCCAAAAAAATGTGTTAGTGTTGCACTAATGCATGAAAAAGTCATGTATGTTGAAACAAGTGATAAAAAAGAATGTCTCAAAAGTCATAGCTGGAAAAAAAGTCATAGTGTGTATGGAGAATAATTGCATTAAATTGTATAGCTGCTATATTATTGTTTATTTGTCTTTTTCTGACATGCTATACTATGGTTTTCGAAAAAAATCATGAAAAAAGTGATAGTATAGTATGTTGAAAGAAATCATAGAATAACATGTCGCAAAAAGTCATGAAAAAGTCATAGCATAGTCTGTCGAAAAAGTCATAGAAAGGTATGGTATAGCATATTGAGAAAAGAAACAGTAAAGTATGTAAAAAAAAAAAGTTAAAGTATTATATGTTGGAATATGCCCAAAAAGTATAAAAAAGTGATGGTGTAGTATGTCAAAAAAAGTCTACATAACAAAAATATGCATTAAAAAAATCAAGTATGTTGAACAGTCATAAAATAGTCCAAAAAGTAGCATGTCGTAAAAAGTCATAGTAAAGAATATCGAAAAAGGACTTAAAAAAATCATATAGTATTTGAAAAAAGTCAGATCATAGAATTATTAATTATTAAACAATTATTAAAAAGTCATATTATAGTTTATCATAAAAACATGATAGTATAGTATTTAATAAGAAAGTCACTGTATAGTATGTCATAAAAACGTAATAGTATAGTGTGTCATAAAAAAGTCATAAAATGGTCATAAAATATAGCTATCATTAAAAAACGCCAGTCACCGTACAGGACACGGCGTAAAATCTTGCCAAAACTAAACCATCAAAATTAAATAACCAAGCTGTCAGTCCGCATATCATCGGCTGAGTTGTGGAGAGGTACAGTAGTGTGTGTACTGGTAGTTCCATCAGCGATAAGCCAAACACACCGTCCAAAAACATAAAAGTGAGCAAACTGTTTTCCCAAACTGTATCACCAGGGGCAGAGTAGCCGCTGGGGGTCGGCCACGCACTCAGCTATGTTATAGCTAACAGCCTCTACCGGCCGGGGGCTGGTTAAGTGTAGTGAGTGAGGAGTCAGTATGCAGTCAATGGCAGTATAAAACAGGCAATAAAAGGTGTTTTCAGAAAGTGTGAGTGACTGCAACTACACAAGTTTCTTCAGCATGCAGCCATATTTGGCCACTGCAGCAGAGTGAAAGATTAGCCGCGGACAGACACAGAGGTGCATACTCACTCACGGACACACGCAAGCGATCTTGTGATTCTTCTGGCGTAGATCAAAAGTCACAGTATAGTTTGTCTTCAAAAAGCTATAAAATGTCACAATATAGCTATATATATATATAAAACTAATTAAGCCCTTCCATTTTCTCACATACAGTCCAACTCACCTTTATTAAAGTGTCCAATGACACCCACAATAGGTGGTAGGGTAGCATACAGCTCTTCTGCCTTTTCAGCCTTTTTAGTCCTCGCCTCCTCAATGTCTAAGTCTTCAAGTTGGTTGGACCGAGCGCTGTTCGATGCTCTCCTCTTGGTTCCCCCTTTACCTCGCCGGCGCTCTGATCCAGGCAATGTGTACAGAGGATCCTGAGGGTCCTGCAGGTCCTCTGCCTCTGCATTGAGATCCTCAGCAGGGCTGCTTGGGTTAGTCTTCAGGGCTGAGGCCAATGACTCCTGGTCTGGGTCCTTCCCCATAAAGCCACACTGGGATCGTGAGTTGTCCCTGGTCCAGAGCGCCGGTGGTGGGCTGACAGAGCTGGGGCCTTGCTGCTGCTGCTCCGAGGTCTCTTCTCCTGCTCCACTTGTAAAACTGCAGGTCTCAGACAAGCTAATGCAGCGGTCACTGTCTTCATCTTTCACACTGATGTCCAAGGAGGATTTTATGAAGTTCTTGCAGTAATTTATGACATTGTTCATCTGCAAGTAACTGGCTGCAGACATTACCTCAATCACATTGTGACTCGAGAGGTCGAGTTGGCCGGAGTAGATGAAATCCAGGATGACGGTGAAGGTCTCAGGGCTGAAGACGTCAAAGGTGGCGTTGACAGAGTCAACCAGCCCGTCGGGCCCCTGAGACAGCAACATGCGGAAGTAACCGCTGCTGGCGAACAGGACGTTGCGGTGGGCCCTGAAGAGCTGGCCCTCCACCAGCACACTGCAGTCGCAGAAAAGCTCCTGGCGGCGCTGTTGGTTGAGTTGCTTCAGCAGGCTGCTTTGGTGAGCCACTGTGATGTCAGCAGTGTTGAACCACCTCTGAGGCTGCCTGCAGGAGACAACATGATAGCACTCACACTGGTTGTGCATGCAGCAATGACTGACTTGTTCTGCATGAAAATAACAACAAAGAGGCCTTTTGGACATTCATCACTAAAATTAAGAAACTTGCATTTTCATGATCCTGAGTCTTTATATGTATGAGCCTATATGCATAAAATACATAATTATACATATTGAGGAGGGAAACATGCCCTCATGGGGTGTGATTCGTGGGACATCTGACCTTATTATCAGCTTACCTTAGTTATATATATATTTTTTTTTTCTACTACAGACCCCAAATATCAACAGCAGGTCACATAACAAACACACCAATCACACCCCATTGATACATCTGTCAATTCTACCCTGTCTTTGTTTCTGCCCTGGACTATCTCCAGCTCCGCAGATCATCCGCCCACCAGGCTTCATTCTGCGTCGTGATTGGCTGGCACGAGCAATCAATCAAAAATCTCCTTCTAATGGGTCACACCCGGCTCCAGTCGGGGAGCGTCGGGTGGCAAAACCCTGTAATCATCCCTGAGGGAAGCCAAGGCGCGCGTCAGATCTCTGATGTTACGCACACAACAGACTCACGGGAAGTGAACATAAAGCAGTGTGACATGCCATCCCAAGAGAGAAAATTGCCGCAACCTCATATCCAGAATAGTTATTATTTTTTATATTTTATCTATAGTAACCTATTTATCCGTCCTCGTGCAGCCCAGACCCTAAATTACACGCATTCATTTTTTTTTATTATGCGATGCGTGCTGACAGGATCCACAGCGCCCGACGACCCACGGTGCGACGCCCGCCCGCAACCCTCCACGGTGTCTCCTAGTGTCACACGAAGCCAAGACTAGTATCTCAATCAAGCCTTTCTCCCGTAATCCCGGCATCAAGGCGACCTATAAAACGAGCCTGAGAGTGCTGCAGTCCTGCGAGAGAAAAGCGGGCAGCGGCGCACCAGAGCAGCCCAGTCTGTCCTGGAGCGACGCCCACTTCAGGCTCCAGCCAGCAACACAATAGAAAAATAGACACAAACCTCCAGCAACTGACCATGCTGAGCTGATAAATGAATATATTCACATAATGTATCATAATAAAAAACGAGACGTGCTTAAAAAACGCCCGTTTTCCTTCTCCAGACCACCCCCACTTCTCGCCGGAGGTCCGGAGCGCAGCGAGCAGCGAGGAGGATTTGCCTGCTGCCCAAACCAAGAGCCTCTCTCCCAGGCGTGAGGTGTCGGTAGGACCCGCTTACGCCCCACGCCGTGATACCCCCCGACAAAACCCATCGATACTCACTGGTGACTTGATTCACCCGGCGCCCGATAGAGTCTACTCGCCCCCAAGTCTGCCACCATTTCCATTTTTTTTTTTAAATATCGTTTGCCTTTTTTCCCCCTGTGCTCTTTCTTTTTTTTCTCGTCCAGGGTCCACAGTCAGGCACTTCCTGCTCAGCCCTAAAGACCGAAACCCGGTTAGAGCGACTGGAGCACTGTGCTGACGTGGGTGTTTATTAACTGGGTGCCCGAGGGTTCAAGGAGCCATTTAAAGCCCTAGTGCCCCGTTTGAATGCAGTGAACTGTGAACAGAATATTGATATTGGATACCGAATACTCCAGCTCTATAAAATTATGCAATATGTCTACAGTAGTTCTGTAGGGATTTTTAGCCTGTCTGTGATACTCAAGACCCTCATCTGACCATGTGATATTGCTAGATTTGTTTCATTTACCTTGGCATCATTATGATTATGGTCCTGTGTTGCTCAATAGTGACTTTTCAGTAACCAGATCGTATCCTCAGGTTAATGGATATTTTACTTACTATATTCTTAAGGCTTTTTTTGTCACTGAATCATTTTTTATTTCATCTCATAATGTAGTCGGCACTTTTAAAAGTCAATCTCCCTTAATTACTATCATTTCAAACAACCCAGTTTCATAATGGAGTGGAATTGAAGGCTTCAGGTTCCTCAGTAAGAAAATGTATTTATTCTTTCTCGTACATATGGCTCATAGATCAATACATCAATAGAGAAAACATCCGTTGTTAATCTGAAATTACAACACAGAGAAATCAGAGAGACATGTTTCTTTTAGTGTAAACAGTAAATAACATACCCATTATTGTGGAACAAAGAGGAAATGAAACATGACAAAACATAAAGCATTTACCCTAATTATATTGTTTATGTGATATGTAAATATGAGGATGTTGATGTTTGGCTTTGTCCCGGTGATTTGGAAGAAGATTTTAACAATAACAAACGGAAGAAGTTGCATCAAGAGGCTGCGCCATTGGAAAATCCAGTGGGATTCGTGGACTGCCAGCGCCACAGGTCTTCACCTACATGAGTACGAAATATAACATCAGGATATTGTGGGGAAATAATAAAAATTAAAAAAAGGTCCTCTATGAAATACATGTAGATTTTTGGAGTGTGGCTGTACTTACACATTTTTTCCAGGTCAAATTGGGCCTTCCAGCCCAGCTCCTTCTCAGCTAGACGAGGGTCAGCGTAGCAGGATGCGATGTCTCCTCCCCGACGTGGGGCGATTTTGTATGCGATCTATGGAGAGGACGCATTCATTTTAAGTTTAATTAACAAAAAGGAGGATGGTTTAGCCTAAAAAGTGGGAACTTAAGTGAATCAGCTTTGCCATTCTCTAACTCACAGAATAAAATGATGTAGGGTGATTACGGCTCCAAGTCACTCAGAAGACACAATAGAATCGCTGATCTTGAAAACAATTTATTTTGGAGAGAAAAAAGCCCTTCTGTCACTCACCTCTTTCCCTGATGCCTTCTCCATGGCTTTCACCATCTCGAGCACAGAGTTGCCTTTTCCTGTTCCCAAATTGTAAACCTACAGACACAATAATGCACAAATGTCAGCACTACCATGAATACCTCAATCATGCATTCACGTGAATGCACAATGAACCAGAAAATGACTGAAAATGTGTTTCGTTTTTTGCTCTTTTCTCCAATTGACCTGGCAGCCGCAGTTGTCCTTCAGCTTCTTCAGAGCTGCTATGTGTCCTTTTGCCAGATCGACGACGTGGATATAATCTCGCACACCTACCAAGAGAAAGAAAACCTTGAGCTCCCCCCCAAAAAGAATATTTCAAAACCACAATTAAATCTGTGTAATGCAGTTAAAGGTCTTTTCCAGTACCTGTCCCATCAGGTGTGTCATAATCATTCCCAAATACATTGAGGCACTTTCTTCTCCCAATTGCAACCTAAGGGGGGAGAGATAAATTAAGCAAACAATGTGAAATCATCCATTGCATGCTCTGCTCTGCTCTGCTGGTCTAGTGGTGTATTTGGCAGAGAGTTCATGTACCTGGGCAACATATGGCAGCAGGTTGTTGGGGATACCCTGGGGGTCCTCTCCTATCAGGCCAGAGGAATGAGCTCCAATTGGGTTGAAATAACGCAGCAGCACCGCATTCCAGTCCTGCTGACACAGAGGCAATAATGAGACACCGTATGTGTATGTGAGTGTGCATCTGTGACTGCCTTTCTGCTTCCTGATCAGTACCTTCTCGGCTTTACAGTGGTCGCTGATAATTTCCTCAATGAAGTACTTGGTCTGGCCGTAGGGGTTGGTACAACCGCCCACCGGGTGCTGCTCGTCGATGGGAAGGTGCTGAGGGTCCCCGTACACCGTGGCCGAGCTGCTGAAGACCAGATTGTGCACCTTGTGAGCCTGCATCACCTGATACACATGCAAACAAACATGGCACACACATCCAGTCAGCAGTCTAAAGCACACACACATGCACCTTAGGAGTAGGATTAAACGCTGAGTTTGGGGAACACAGCGAGCTCCACGAAAGTTATGAAGGGTGCAGTGCTAGAATTAGCTGACAGGGTATCAAATGAACACACGCTGCCATGCACTCAGAGAGCAAAGATGACATGCAAAGAAAGATCAGTTCAAAAATGAAGAGTGAAGTGCAGATTTTAATGAAGGACAGAAGGAGTAAGACAAAAGTTCAAACTGACCTCGAGCAGGTTGATGGAGGCAGTGAGGTTGACTCTGTAGTAGCGTAACGGCTGCTCCACTGACTCCCCAACAGCCTTCAGTCCAGCAAAGTGCATCACCGCACTGAAAGAATGCTGCAACACAGATATGTATTTAGGCATGTGTGAGGGGTTTTACCAATGTGGATGGACGTTTTTTTTTAACAAAATGCCCATGCAGAATGTATGTAGGCCAGCAGGGACAATCTTATACTGATTGTCAATATATACACACACACAGACTATTTTTTATATATATATATATATATATATATATATATATATATATATATATATACATATATATACATATATATATATATATATATATATATACATATATATATATATATATATATATATATATATATATATATATATATATATATATACATATATATATATATATATATATATATATATATATATATATATATATATATACATATATATATATATATATACATATATATACATACATATATATATATATATATATATATACATATATATATATATATATATATATATATATACATATATATATACATACATACATACATACATACATACATACATACATACATATATATATATATATATATATATATATATATATATATATATAAAAAATAGTCTATAAAAGCTAAGCACAGAATTGTATAAGTACTGGTGTTTTCATCAGATGGCCCTGAGTGTTTCAACCACCAGTGAAAAAGTCAATTGTTTTTTTTAATATGTTTAAGATGATTTTTGACCCAAAACAATGCGTCCATTTTATTTTTAATTTGGAGAAATCAGATTAATGGCTGAAACTAAAAAATATTTTCATTATCCATCAATCTGACAAATATTTGCTTTATCAAATTGTCTACAAAATGTCAGAAAATAGCAGAACATGCCCATATTGTTTCCCAGGGCAAAGCTGTCATATTCAAATGGCTTGTTTTATCCAACCAACCCTCCAAACCGTCCAAACCCAAAAGATATTTCAGTTTATACACAGCAAAGAAAAAAAAGATTCCTTACATTCGAGAAAAACAAATGTTTGGCATTTGGTTCTTTGCTTATGAAAATAGTTGCATTTTTTTCACTTTCTGTTGATTGACTAAGCAGTTAGACTAGAACACTAGTAATTGTTCCAGCTCTACTCAACTGTAATAACTTTCTGACCTTTTTGAAGAGTTTTTCCAAGGCAGGTTGGTCCAAAAGGTCTAGTTCATGAAACTCAATGCTGGTGTCCAGGAGCTTTTCGATCCTGCGTATGCTCTCTGGTACATCCCCTTCTCCTCCACGTACGCACACAGACAGACAGACAGACAGACAGACAGACAGACAGACAGACAGACAGACAGACAGACAGACAGATAGACACACACACAGACACAAAGACACAAAGCAATATTAGATATGAGTATCACTGCCCTAAGCAAACTCACTTGGAAGTGCCAAGTTTATGATGACGTACAAAGTTATTCATCAGCCTGTGTTTCCATTAAGGGAACTTACCTCTTACAGCGTTACTGAAGTTATCGACCACGACTGGCTGGTAACCTGCTCCAATGAGCTCCAACACGCAGTGACTCCCAATGTAGCCTCCTCCGCCCGTGACCAGCACCTTTTCTGCCATATTCTCACCTGGCAAACACAACACACAATCTATTACATACAATCATCCGTCCATTCAAAACCCTGTTGTCGTTATTCCAGTTGACATGCTGTGGTATCTAATTTTAGAAGTAGCAGAATGAGTTGGGCACACTCCAGACCTGCTCTTGAAAAACAGGATATCCTTAGTCCGAACTCTTTTGAGCACACCTGAAAGCTTTGATAGACCCACTTGACAGGTATATGACCCACCCACAATGTCCCACGTCAGCCAGTCCAAGCCTGTCTAAACCAATACAATTGCAGGTGCCTGCAAGAAAATACGTCACATACTGCTTTTCATTGTTGGAAGCTATTCTTATCTTTTGAGGGGGCATACATTTCAAGTGACTCTAAGTAAGCTGCAATTTGTAATTTTATTAGGTATTCCATTCATTACATTACATTACAGTCATTTAGCAGACGCTTTTATCCAAAGCGACTTACAGGAAGTGTATTCAACATAGGTATTCAAGAGAACTACTAGTCACCAGAAGTCATAAGTGCATCTCCTTTCTTAAACAAGCATCTTAAAGCATAAACCAGAGCAAAAGTATAGTGCAGAGGCAAATTACTACGAAAACAATAATTGCAACAGACTAATACGAATATAATAAGTGCTACAAACTACTACGAATAGGATAAGTGCAGTAGACAAATACGAATTCAATAAGTGCAGCGAACTGATACGAATACAGTAAGTGCAACAACTAATACGAATGCAATAAGTGCTACGAGGAAGGCTCCGGGTAGTACTTCTTGAAGAGGTGAGTTTTCAGCCTGCGCCTAAAGATGGGCAGCGACTCTGCTGTCCTGACGTCAGTGGGGAGTTCATTCCACCACTGAGGGGCCAGGACAGAGAAAAGCTGTGACCGGGTGGATCGGCCGCAGGGACCTCTGAGCGACGGGGCCACCAATCGCCCCGAGGCCGCAGAGCGAAGTGGTCGGGCGGGGGTGTAGGGCTTGACCAAGGCCTGGAGGTAGGAAGGAGCTGTTCCTTTCACTGCCCTGTAGGCTAGCACCAGAGTTATTGCCATGAACAGTATAGGGCACTGATGAATGCTGCATGGGAATGGAATTTGCTATAATTTACAACCAACTTAAATGTAATTGAAGCTACAGTTCCAGTCAAGCTACAGTACCAGTCATTATTAATCTACATTGTAGATTAATATTGAAGACATCCAAACTATGAAGGAACACATATTGAATTATGTGGTAAACAAACAAATGCTCAACAAACCAGGATATGTTTTGTATTTTACATTCTTCAAAGTAGTTGAATGAGAAGGTGTGAACAAACTTTTGACTGGTACTGTATATTCTTAACATTAAATAATCATATTATGTGCTAAGGCGTTTGAGCCATACCACACAATAAAAACAAATAGATTTTTAATATCAATTTCAATATCAATATGTCATCTTTGCCAGTTACACTCAAGGCTGAAACACTAGAACTAAAGTCTAACCCAGTGAGCAAAGGTACAACTTCCCAGACAAGCTGTCAACATGAGACCAGATCATGAGGAATGACGGAACATGTCAGTGTACAGACTTACTCAGTGTCCCGATACAAGCGTCTATTCCCGGGCAAGAGACCCTTGATGAAGCCGCTCTGGAGGAATGTGTGTGAGGACAGAATGAAGGTTTCTCTGTCAGTTCATTTAGTGAAGTTTCACCTCTCTCCTTCAGACATTTCTTTACTTCCTGTGAAACGTGGAACAGAGTCAAGTTGATGTTTACGCACAACGTCCTGTGCGGTGTTCTTTCAAAATAAAGCGCATATGTTCCCAAATGACGCACCACAGAGCAGAGAGGTCACTTTAGGTTGAACTGTGATTTATAAGTGATGGTAAGTGATGCAGTTCAATGTCTGATAACACGAACACAGTTCAACTTGTTCTCATCTTGACATAAGATGGCATTTATTGTGAAGTATATAACGGATTCACAATATGCCTCATTGTTTACCTTCACGGTATTAAAGGTCCCCGCCGTGGTACGTGACTCTTTCCACGTGACGTGACGTCAGACATCCTGCTGATAAAGCCACGCCTTCCACCATTCATGATTTACACAGTGGAGTGATTGTGCTCAGCCACCAGCTCTGTGTGTACACTCTGATACATACCGGCTGGCAAAGGAAAAGTGCCACTTTACTCAACAAATGATATCCAGGGCATTAACCCAATGACACTAATACACTGTGCAATACAATAGTTATAATAGTTTCTGTCTGTATATATAATATTTCAGTTACTGTGGATTCTTTACTGTTCTTTACTGTTTTTTTATTGCTCATTTGCTTATTTATAATTCTTATTTTTGATCTTGTTTTTTTTTTTTTACTATGTCTCTTGTTTGTACTATCCTCTATGCTGCTGTAATCCTGTAAATTTCCCCGCTGCGGGACTAATAAAGGATTATCTTATCTTATCTTAACCCACAGTAAAGCTTTATGCAAGTGCACCTTATTTTGGCTAGCTACAGATGCTTTTATTGTTTTATATATATATATATGTGCACATTCAGTCCAAGTTTCAGTCAGGTCAAGTTTGCACATGCACATGCACATAAGCAAATAATAAAAAGGGGCAGTTGTATCGGAAGTGTAATTTTTTTTTTTATAAATGTTGCATTATTGTTTAATAAAAAGCACATCAAATCAAATTTAAATAGATTGAGGGAAATTATCACAACATGCCAATACAAAATGCATCATATATTAATTACTTATTCTGAGCAACTGTGTGAAGACCAAGCTGCAAAAGTTCCCTGACAGGCACCATGTTATTCAAGTGCCTAGATGTACATATTATAAAAAATAAAAAAAAATCGATTGAACATGATTTGCTTCCTTTCCCACATTCCATATTTTCCATGTATAGAATGAGAGGCGCCCACCACCACAATACAAACATCTCTTGACACGTCATTAATGTTTCCAATCCCAGGAATTTCACACTACCCCACTAGACAGCAAGCTGGTAAAAATAGAGCTGGATTTTATATTAACTTTAGATCCCTGTATGCTAAATAATGCATGTAAAATATATATTGGTATGATTATGTTTAGCTGTCGTTTTACATTACGTTTCTATGAAGTTCTGATTCAACAGGATTTTTTAAGATACTGTGCCATTTCTGAAGCCCGTTTGCCAGTCGTGCCCTGCCCAGAGACACTGGCACATGAAGAAAGGCAGCAGAATTGGGAGGAAATAAAGATGAGACGGGTCGAATACCTTGGAGATTAAGTTTGCTTGCTTAATTCACTGCAAATGCTTTCTCTTTGTTAGAAAGGACTTGGAACTGATGAAGAAATCTCAAGGGAGAGGAAAAAAATGGCAAAAAATACTTCAGCAGGGGTACACAGTAAAAATACCGAAAAACTAATCCAACCATTCAGAAGAGCACAGAGGAGACGAGACAGAACAGAAACATTTAAAACTCCTAAGAGGAACAACATGTGCCTGGTTTACTGTAAGAGAACATCAGGCAAACAAGACTGCCATGGCTCTCTTTTAAGTTTGGTTCAGTTTGAATCCATATAAAAGATCCATTTTGGGTCAATTGTGCGCCTTTAAGTTGTTTAGTCAGGAGGACTTTTGCTATTGACTTATTGTTCTGATGCAGCTTCAGCAGCCTGGCTCAGCTTGGCCTATCTGTCTGTATACGCATGAGTGTGCGGCTCCCTCGGGTTGCAACCCCACCACAGTGGATGGCTGTGGCTTTGGGAGGAGGGCGAGGGCTGCAGGGAAAGCAACTAGCACCTTTTCCCCCCACCACTGTCCTGCAAGTGGGGTGCAGGACGACTGTCAGTGTTCCCTGTGGAGAGGGCCTGATCTGCCAGAGAAAAATGGCCCGTATACTTCGAAGCCCCAGAAACCTCTTCAACTACACATGGCAATTATTTCATATTTTATGTAAAAAATGTGTGTAAAGGCCTCAAGTTGCAATATGAGAAATGTAGGACCCAGTGATTTTTGAGCTTGACCCACTTTGGGCTTAAAGTCAGGCATGTTTTTCATTCTGCAATTTTTTTATTTTATTTTTTTTCAACTGGAGGCATTTAAAGTTTTCCTATAAAAAAGCAAGGCCCATATTGTGGAAAATACAAGGCTTCCAGCAAAACAAAAGCAGTACATAAAACACTTAATTTATTGAAAACAATTCCAAAATGCCACTCCAGGCTGCTGACATGTGCTCTGTCTTCTCAGGGCTTTAGTTTGCCTATGCTGTTTTGATTTTCTACCATTCTGTTTTTAATGTGGCTTTCGTGAGACTCTCGCTTTGGGAAAGAGTCACACTAAACCTCTACAGTGGACCCTTGAATCCAGCTGGTGAATGCTTTTTCTATTTTCCACGGCTGAGATGACAATCACACAGTAACTCACAATATAATCACAACAAAGATAGAATTGGTATCACAATGCAAGGGTTTCTGATACATAATAGGTTGTGTACACATCATGTATCAGAAAAAAAGTCGAATGAATACATTTCTTACCTTTAAATAGATTTAAATCATCACCTGTGATTTAATCCCCTCGGTTTTTCAGAGTCGAGGAGGTCCCCAGCGCTACCTGGCTTCAGATACAGGGCCTCCATGGCCCAATCCCAATCTCTCCCACATAGTCTGTGAGTGTTTAGGCCTGTGCCACTGTCAAATCATTGAGTGTTTACGGCCTCTCATGCAGCCATTTCAAGCCCTTACAGTCTCTCACACTTTTACACTTTTACCAGGTGACGTTAGTAAGCCCCTGAGGGTTCAGGGTTTACGGCCTTAGGGGGGACATTGGGATTGGGCCCATGTCTCTGATGCAGGGGTCTACTCCTGCATCTCCAGCAATGCCTTGGGAGAATTGTCTGCATCAGCACAGCTCACAGTGTTAAGGGTGAGTGTGTGAGCATTCTGTAGATTGTTTACTGTACTCAAAGAGAGGTAAAACTCAGATATTTACACTAAAGCACCTCTTCAGAACTGCAAACTCATTTCTTAATCGATTTCCTTATGTTGAACAATGCTGTATATTCTTCCTCAAATGTTTTGTTATCGGCTATCCAGCGGTGAAGGTGATGAAAGGCCATGCTGAGGAGGAACAAGGGGCACTTTGATCATCTGGAGGAAAGTTGTGATAGACAGCTGGTTTCTGGAGATTACCTGGGATTCATTTAAATCTGTTTTATATGACCAAACTACAGGATCCACTGTAAAGGATCAGCAAACATATTCTACATTAAAGGGCACGATGTTTGTTGCTCAATTGTAAGAGGATGAGCTATCTCTAAATTATAACTAAACATCTCACTGCTTTTGTTCACCTTCTTACTGTACCATGTCACAAAAAAATGAATCACTGCTGTTAATTGCTATGTAAAATTTGCCAAATTTGTTCATTGTAATAAAACTGAATAGTAATAACAACCCCTTGAACACTTGGACACTTTGGAGACTGTTTTCAACATAATTGATACAAATTGCAAACAGATACGAGTCACCCCAAGTAGAGCCTCTTTCACTTCCTCCAGCTTTCACCAATTCTCCAAAGAAAAAAAACATGGAGAACAGTATTTCTTTCAATGGGGAAAAAATAAAGAGATGGATGGAGTGAGGGAAGGTGCCACCATCCGCAGGGTCTCCATCTGATTCTCTTCATCTCTCTCCACCTGAGTGCCAGTTAATCCTCCCCTCATCCCCAGACTCCCAGCTGGATACAGCAGCTCCTTCTGAATGGCAGGCTGCATTAACGCCGAGGAACTTTCCCCTGCTGTCTGTTAGTCAAAGCTGATTGGAGATTACAGGCCTGCGGCGAAAACACAGCCCTCCATCTCAAAATCACTTTCCACCCCTTTCTGTCCTTTATCTCTTCATTTCTTTATCTTCTTAATCCCAACTCTCCTCCTTTTCAATGTCATCAACTTTCGCTTGCCACTACATTTTTGCCTCTATTCAGTGCTCTTCTTTTGACAGCTGAATGACAAGAGGGATGAAGAGGAGGAAGTGGGAGAGAGAAAGAAAGAAAAAAAAAAAAAAACCTTCCCCTCCTGAGTGGAGCCAGAATGATGTCATGGGGGCATTTGTCCTCCTGGTGTGGAGGCTTCCCTTCCCCTGCTAATTACCTTGTACAAACTCGAATCTGATATGGCGGATATGAGGCCCAAATACAATTATTGTGGGCTAACAAAGAGATATTGAGATTCAGGGAATGAGGGAGAGACTGCAAGTGAGATAGAAAGACAGGCACACGCATGGCCATGCACACACACACACACATACAGGAACCACATGCACGCACACGCACACACACACACTCGCATACCCACCCACCCACAGTCGCGCGCACACACACACACAAGCACAACCACTTGTCCTTCCCCTCCATTCCCTCAGATAGGCTAATGTTATTACTGGGGTAATTATCCTCATTAGTGCCAGCAGCTGTAGAGAGCACATTGCTTGCTGTTCAAACTCCACCCCGAACCTTTCCGTCTTCACATCCCTCTTTGTATTCACTCGATCTCATTTAGAGACTTTGCCTCCATCCTTTGCTTGCAAGGTGGAGGCAGTCGTAAAAATAGAGCCCCATCAAACATCTCATAAGCCAGAGTTGCCCCTGTTTTCTAACCTGTTAGAGTCCATTTTTGTGGATGAGGGTTACTAATGTGTCCTGGCCTGCAGCACCGCACCACGGAGAGACACATTAGACGGATGAACAGTGTGCAAAAGAAGGAAAGTTTATTAGAAAATGGCACGAGTCCAAAAAAATCATAAAATATTTCCTAATCTGCAAGAAAATATGAGCAACGGATATTGTTTGCTAATGAAAATGACAACTTTTTGGTTATTTTTCCATCCTTTGCACCTTCCAGGTTTCTTGAACAGTCAAACACAAGATGGCACTGTTTAGTCAAATAACCACCTTAGTGCTCTCCAGCGGGTACTTCTACTTGGACAGCTAGTTCTATTTATGCTGCTCTCTCATCTAATCAGCTTCATGTTCTTTTTATTTACATCCTTCCAAGAATAATAAAAATAAACCTTCACAAAAGAAAATGACCTGCCACTGTCCTTCATCCTCCAGATACAATGACACTTTTCCATTGGGATGGCTATGAAGAGTTGAGAATAAGTGTTTGCATAATTAAAGATATTGCCTGTTTACTCGGTAGATGTTTATATGAAGCACCCTGAAAATGATTCCCTTCATGCTTTTTAACTTCGTGCTCTGTCTGCATCTTTATACACAAATTATGAGATCAACAGCTGAAACAGGCGGCTTTACACACAGTACCCCCCCCCCCCGCTCTGTGAGATTGCCTTTTGTTTTATTGCCAGGCGCTGGTGCGGACAGTAGGTAACCTGTAAACCGCTAAGCCCCGCATCAGGCGCTAAATGTCATGCATAGCCTGTTTTTTATTGGCTGATATGGCCTGTTGTACCCTTCTCCTTTTTCCTGGAAGCCATTGTTAAAGAGCTGGTTGTTAATGCGGCTGACCAGATGGGCTCCTTCTCCCCGCAGCTCTGACTGAGGGTGTTTACCGTGCACTCGGCTGTGGATAACAGGTGAGACTGCTGCTGGCTTTTCAACCAATCAGAGGGAAGCAGATGTCTGGCCTCTGCCTGTAAACCTTTATTTGGCATTTGGGGCCCTAAGGGAGTGGGTTTGATAATAGCACAATAATCAAAGTGAATTCTAGTTTATATGTTGGGTTTTTTTTAGCCTACACAGGGCTATTATGTGAGATGGTCATGCAAGCTATGGCAATAAGTCCGCACACATACCAACTGCTATCAAACCTTCCCGAGCCCATTATACTCAATTATTTTTGTAAGAAACTTCAGTTGAATAAATCTGAAGTGATTTATTTGTATCCAATACTTCAGATGACAAACCGCCCAGCTATTAAATTTGTCCTTCTTAGTGTCCAGGCATCATTTCCAAAGATGTTCCCTCGTCCCTTGTGTGACAAAATGTTTCCACCATTAGCTGAGCAAACAGGATAAATTCCTTTCCCTTTCCAATGCAGGCTATCTTGAATTACTGCAATTATCATGGCAACAACAAAGGTAAGGCCAGGCCTGGGATGGTTGAGAGGAGTAGTCTTTTTAAGCATTGAATCAATCTGCCTTAATGGATGACCTGTGTCTAGCATGCATGTATGGATTAGTTTGGCTGGAGCACCTGTCCCTGTTCTGTCAACAGCAGATCAGGTTACTGGCTACGCATTCACCTGGCTGACACAACTTCCTGTGATTGACAATATGCTGGCCTTTGTTCAATGCTGCTCTCACAATATTGATGTTGCATGTAGAACTATGAAACAGGTGATTTAAAAAAAAAAAAAAAAAAAACTCTCATTACATATATAAAAAATCCAATACATCCCATCAGCATATTTCCACAAGCAATTTCACCTAACGTCTGTCTTCTAATTTCAAGATCTGGCATCTAACGAGGCCTCTTAGGTTTATTATGGAGTTAAGCTGCCAGAGCGGCCCACTGAAGCGAGGCTCTGGCTGGATTTAACATCCTTCCAAGGACAGCTTGTATCTGATCTGAACTGGGAGACAACGCTCAGTCAAGAATGGGAAGAATACTCTCTCTGAACTTTGCTCCTGCGTGCTGAGATTTAAAGATTATATTTTTAAGTAGGAGTCATTTTCTGTGATGTCCAGTCAGATAATTATGCGTATTTTGTGATATTTAGAAGAGAACTCGTAAGTTAGAGATGCCGACAGGAGTTCAAGCCCATCTTCTTCACACTAAGTTTTTTATTCTCCTCATCAGCGCAGATATCTCTTTTGAGTTATTTCAGAGCACAATATGGGGAAATTCCTCTTGGATTCATGGTGGTTTCATTCAGAGTTAAAAAGGAAAGAAGCTGATGTTTCAAAGCATTCAGCCAGCTCCACGGTACACTCATGTGTAACCATTAACTGATGTTCAAACAAACGTCACCCAGCCTGTAGCTCTAGAAGGTTAACCTTTAATGCAAGGCTCATTAATATTTGAGTCAGGAGTCTGGAGGAAAATCTCTACATATTTCATCCAGTTTGCATGAAGCCCCCTCTGGATGGCCTTATACTCATGGTGCGGCCTTGCTGCTACTCTGTGCTATTCACTGTCATCTCCATTATCTCCCTGATGATGAAACAATTAGCTAGCGACCGTTATGCCAACCACAAAGCTGGACGGGTGATGGATGGGCTAAGTGATAGACTCAGGCGGTTGGTGGGGGGGCTTTGTCCTGGATCTCTGACACCTTCTATCTTGTGATCCATGCAACCCCCATTGCCTCCATCTAACTCCCAGATTCACCCCAGTTACCCCCACCAGCTGCCTCTGACCCCTCATCATAGCCCTGCCGCTGCTTGCCATGTGCTGGGAGTCAAAGGGTTCCCACCTATCGCTCATCAAAATGGAACCCCACCATCTCCTGCACCGCGCACTAAATCACAATCAATCGCTTGGCGGACAGAGATGGATTGGGACATCCACGACCCCGTACCTTTCAGTGAGCCGCCCACCCTCCAAAGGGCTGCTGTCACTGACAAATAATAGAGGGGATTCGAGGAGGAGTGAGCAGGTCAAGTCTGCCTCCCCTGGAAGGAAGTTATCATAAAGCAATGGAGGGAAATTCTTTTCTCTTTAGGAAACAACAGTCACAATGTCTAACAGCATGTCCAGCAGAAGGACATGTGGTGGAGAAAGATTTGCTTTGATGCAAAAAAAACAACACTTAAAAATTTCATTAAAATCTGCCCTCCAAAATAAATGGAGGGCGCACTAAGAATCTATTCTTATGAGGATAAATGTATGAGGAATATAAATGTGGTTTGCTGCTGCTATTAAAAAATAAAGAAGGGTCCACCCCATGAATCAGACCTGTTCTAAAAAGGTTCAATGTTAGATTTGTACAGAAAATACACAAACTGAAAGCCACAGGGTTAACCAAATTAAGTTTTGGTTAACCCAAGGTGCTAGCATGCTTTTTTATTTGCACTTCAACTGTCTCTCTTTATTTAGCATGAGCATTTCAATATAAGATACACTAAATAATCAAACAACGCCTAACGTGTCAGCTAAATGTCCATTCAATGTAAGTATCTCTAACTATCTCTATCTTTAACGTTAACTTAATTGAAATAAAAAACTAGTTGGGTCACTAAGCAGCATAATATGGAAAGTGTAGGCATGTTTTTATTTTTCTCTAGTAAGTAACTTGGATACTGTTATTACTAGCTACATTAGCTAGGTAAGCCAATGAATTGATCCCTCATTTCTCTATAAGCTAGATGTATTATGTTACTCAAGGTTATTAAAATTGGGGGAAATTGGAACTGCTTAAGAAAATGCAACAAATTAAATTGTAGACTAATTAATATAATGAACCCTATAATGAACTAGCTAACCCTGTAAAATTGTTGAACCGTTAAGGTGTGCTGTACTAAGTTGTAGGACCAAAAATGTTCACTATAGAGCCACTGAGGAATCATATCTGTTCTGTTTAAACTCAGATACATGTATAGCGGCCTTCTGATCGTATTTATATATGTAATATCATTAAGCTGCCTTCAACAGCCTGTCTGATTCCCTTTTTTTCTCCACTCTCAAAATAATACAATCTTGACATTCTGCCTCACATCATGTGTGGTTTGAAGAGCTGCTGTCTAGTGCTTCCTGATTTACTTCACAACAGACCGAGTGATTGCATCATTCACATGAGCATTGACAACAAATATCATTCAGACATGTAAAAGTCTTCACAATGCCATAACACGATGATTGGGAGTGAAAGATCTTATACCGTATTCACTGCCAAGGGCTCAAGGAGGATCATTCACATGTAGATGTGTCCTTCTGGAAGTGCCTCAGCTATACAATTTCCATTTAGATAAGGTGTATACACAAATAAAGAAAGGACATTGGGTTCTTCATTTGATTAACTAATCATAGTCTTTGTAATTCCACTCGGAGACCTTGAAGGGCAGTGTCGGGCTGTGCACCCTGATTAGCCTATGCATGATTGCTGCTGCTGTGGCACAAATCAGTTCAAGTAACTCAACTCCATACACTACGCAGTGGCTGTGATTAAACAGGCGATTAAGACATAGAGAATTTCTGCCCGTTTAATTCCTTTTCCCATTGTCTATAGCCCCAGTATAGTCCCTGATCAACAATAGCTGAACACCAGAAGAATTGGAGTGAGAGGTGATTAGGGTCTTTAAAGCTCCCTGGAGTGTGGATGCAGGTTGTTTGTGATTAGCTCGAATTTAGAGGTACATTCTGTTCTTATTGCCTCTTGCTGGAGCAGGGAATTCATTATCTGATGTTTAAGCTGAGGGGAGGGGGAAAAAAGACACACACACAGCCTCAGGACTGGTGTAATATCTTCAAGCGAGACCACCATAATCCACGTTTGTGGCACAAAACATGCCGAGCGAGGAAGCTTCTGGTTCACGGCATGTTGACAAACCCAACAAAACACTCCTCAACCTCACGACTCAAGGCTCGAAGTGCTTTAACCCTCTTCCCACTTCCCTGCTAGCCCTCTTCATGATGTGCAGTGGTGTCTGTGTATCATCTGAAGGCTGTAGAGAAACTCTACAGTCCCTCTCCATGACTGATCTCTTTTGATAGAGCTCATTATGCAAACTGCTCCCAACTCCCACCGCATAATTAGTGCTTAATTAATTTGAGTGAAATCTTTCATCTGTCTGTGTCCGGCCAGCTCCTTCCTTCCATTTACAACATGATATTAATTTCAGAGGGGGGAATGGCAGCCCAGCTGATGAAAAGGCTGATATAATTAATCAAGCACTGTATCTTTTTCCTTCATTTTTTGCAGGAATAATAATAAGTGTGATGAGCAGAGTCTGATTAACCCTATTATGCTCCCTAATTAGGGTGATCATTTAATAATCAAAGAAGAAGCACAATTATAAGAGAATGCAAAATATGCCATCTAATGAAGGGCGTGCCAATTCTGGGAATTCTTTGTTTGGAAAATGCAGCATTCCAAAGTCAAAGGCCAAGAAAAGGTTATTCTCTAAAAGTACACGTGTTGAGGATGTACTTACATACTTGAGCCCAACAATTGTAAATCTCAATTGTAAATCTCTACAGGCGACGGCAACAACACCTCAGGAAGAAACATGTATGTATGGTATATATTTTTATGTAAAACCATGTTAGTCACAAGCTAATATGACTCTTATGTGAAAGTAAACATAGTTTGACATTTGGCTCACTGGCATTTTAGCCGCGAGTTAGATGAAAAAAATGATACACTTGTGTCTGTAGGGTTAATATGTAACTAGAGCCAGCAGCCAGTTAGCACACTGACTGGAAGCAGGGGGAAGCTGCTAGCCAGCCTCTGTCCAAAGGTAATAAAATCTAGGTATCAGCACTTCTAAAACTGTATTTATATATGGATTGTTTAGTCGGTCCGACCACCCTCATCTAATGTAAGTTGTGGTTTTACACGGGGTTATGTGCCAAAAGGTTTCTTAACATGGTGAAGTAACTTCCTGGAGTTTCTCCTCATAAAACCACAATGTGACGTTTTTATACTTTGTTTTTTGTAACTATTAAACAAATAAGACATAAAGTGTATGGTTTACCTTTGGCCAGAGCCAAGCACTGTTTCCGGTCTTTTTCCTAATGTAAGCTAAATGGCTGCCGCACAGATTTGAAAGTGGTAGTGGTCGTCTTTTCCAACTCTTAGCATAAAGCATAAGAAGACATTTTCCCAAATCGAGAACTATATATTATTTATTTTCAAAATAAAACAAATCATTAGTAATGCTGTAAAATGAAACAAAAGAAGTCTCAACATCATGTTAAAACAAACTTATTTCAAGTGGCACTTTGCCACTCATCTGGGAGTAAGAATGGCAGAATCTCATCACTCACTTGGCACAAACTTTATTTTTCCACTGGCCCTGTGTCTTTTATAGAGGCCAAGGTCCTAAAAGGCAGCTGCCACTGTAAACTCAAAGGCAGAAGTTCAGGACCATGGACAGCAACCCGTTTTCACACACTCCATAGACACATTTCCTCAGGAGAGCTAGTGTTTAAAATATTACGCTGTGAATTTTAATTCAGGAAACAAGACGGTTATGTATTCAACAGAGATGTATACATGAGTCCAATGCATCTAATGTATGAAGAAGTGAGATACGCTGACTAATAGTTTAAGGCTATGAGAAAGATGACCACTGTGTAGCTCCATATGTCAATAGATAAAAGATATAGCCCATTAGGCCTGCCAGAGTCCATCTTTCATGCTCCTAGATGATACAGCTGCTGTCTACAATTTCATCAAGATAATGGCGACCTCATATATGGAGTCTATGAGCAATGGTCCTGATTTCATTTTTCTTACATGGAGTCATTACCAATATCATTGCAATCTTCAGGAAGCTAGTGAACAACGGAGGATGGACCTTTTCTGGTTGTCTACATGTGTAAGAAATGTACTGACTGCTAGTGACAAGCCAAATGCTTGTCAGCAAAATCCTTTATATGCCGGCTTCTCTTGCTAGTGTGAGTGTGTGTGTGCCTCCTCCACTTCTTTGTATCTGTGAGGTGTGTGTGCTTCTATGTGTGTGTGTGTGTGTGTGTGTGTGTGTGTCTACATGAATGTACCTCAATTTACTCCTCTTCACCCCCATAGTGCAGCTGTGCCTCAGAGGACTCTTGTGAAGTAATTGAATGAGCCGGGGCAGGGGGAAACCTGTAGCAGTGAATGTGGTGCCCGCTGGCCTTATTATCTGTAATACGGCAGCCGCTCTGCCTGCACTTTCTCATCTGCTCATGAATACAGAAATGAATGTGGTGGATGTCAGAGGTGAGAAGCAGGCCAGAGCTGTTTTAATCAGCTCCCAGATAGAACAATCACTTTATCCACCTCCACAGCTCAGAGGTGAATTAGTGTTTAACATTCCAGGGCATGCTTTCTGACAGGGGACTCCACCCCAAACAGCCAATACACTGCGGAGATTACTGAGAGACACTCTGATGTTTTTAATGAGTAAATTAGAGCTAAACATGCCCCTGGGACTCCAGCTACGGATATGCCTGATATGCAGGAAGACCTCTTTTTAATAAGAGGTTCTTTATGGGAAAGGGGAAAAAAAATCTGCTGTTGTCCCTTTGAAGCATTTGTTCATGCCCGTGCACACACAACATAGATAAAACCAATTAAAGCATCTAAGGCTTTCATTGAAGTACTAAGCAACCTTTTTGTAATTGTTGATATGGCATTTCGTACATATCTTGCAGTGGATTTGAAGATGCACTGCAATAAATATTGCAAAAAAGATCATTTTTAGTAGCCAGCTTCACAGAACCTCTTCAGAAATGACATAAAAGCGCAGAAACATCTGTCCTCATAGAGTCATCAGCATCATTGTCAGGATGACATCAGGGACATTCTCAGTCAACGATGAGGTCCATTAGTCTTAGGCTCAGAGCTATACCACTTTACAGGGCTTTTCACAGTAACCTGGTCTCGTGGGCATCCTTCTAAAGTACACTTTAAAGTCTAGACAGTGACCTCTGTGTTGCTCTCGTGGCCAAACAGGCAATTTTCCCATTGATCCTCTTGATGCTACAGTCTGACTTCTTTTCTAGAGGCTCACTACAAACCTTTTACTATTGTTGCTCTTCATAAGTGCCGACTGACTGTTGTTTCACTCTGACTTGTTGACTCCCCTGAGACCCCCTACAGATGGTTTTCCTGGTCTTCCACGAGAAACCCAAACAGTGGCACACAGTTCATTTTTTGTTGAACAAATAATAAATACATAACAGAGCAGAAAAACACATGATACAGCAGAAATACTCCTTACTTTCCAAACTTGTTTTTTCTTTGGAAATTACAGGAAAGTGTATTAAAAGGCCAAGAAGTGAGTTGTTCTAATAAAAACATCAAAGCAAACAACAAATATATTAAAATGATATATATTCACAAATGAAAAAAGTATATATTTAGATTGATTCACATTAAAAAACAGGTAGATTCATAACCACAACTGCAACAGAGTAACTAAAAAGAATAGAGTAGTGTAGATCAGAATAGAGGTGAACTCAGCCATCATCTTACTGTAGAAATAGTTTGAATGTGTTTTGGAAACACCCAAATAGAACGATATTTAAAAACCAATCACTTCATTAAACTCTGGCACTTTTGTTCTACTGTGTCATTGTTCTCTTGCTGGTGCCTGCCTGCTCTCAGTTTCAGGGACAAAGGCTCAAGCCGAGGCTGTGCCGTGTCCACAGCCTGCCTGATTAAATCTGGGTCCCTCGCTGGCTCTCTCCATGGTGCTGAAAAAGCCCTCTATCCGATTACAACCAGCCAGAATAGGACCTCAGCTAATCCATTACAATAATTGATTGACAATGCATTGGAGGTGGCCATGTAGTGAGCAACAATTACAGTCATGTCCTATTGCACTTTCAAATTGGCTTGGGTTGGCAAAGCACATGGAGCCAATCTTTCATCTGGGAGGTACAGGAGGTTTCTGTACACGTATGGCGAGAATAAGGCTAATCTAATCTTTGTGGAATTACCAAAGCGCTCCACAGCTCCCTGGGTAACCGGGTTAATGTTTAACAGAAACAGCGCGGTCAGATGCCTGCAAAGACACCCGAGTGCAATGCTTTGGATACTGAAGCTCAACTTTTCCTCTTTGGGTCCTCAGCAATAATTCTTCATCCTGTAGGTGGTGCAATGAAGTAAGAACTGGCTCTGAGAGCAGACGTTCACAAACTGATGTCTTCAGCTCAAACTACTGGTTATACAGTTAAGTCATGAACTATCAAACCTGCAACAGCTTAGGCATCTTTTTAAAGTTACTTTTGGCATAAAGCTGGGCACATTTAGGCCTAAAGTAAATAAATATATATTTCACATCACATAAAATAATTAAAAAACATACACTTTTTAGTCACATCTTCCACTTTAATCATATAATGTAAGAAATGATGTTGAGGACGTGGTCTACTAGCAGGGGGGATGAGAACAACCTTTAAAGACCTGCAGCATGCCAGAAGGTTTAGAAGGATGAGGTTGAGCCTGCATTGAAGCAGATGCAGCTGTATGCTAATTAGGCGCCTATACTTCCCGTCCGCCAGCGCAGCACGCGCCACTGATCAAACACGCGCATGCGTCAGTGCAGCACACGGCCCACGCACCCCACAGACACGATCACGGGGGAAAGAGGAACTCGTTAAAATGCCATCAAAGCATGTAGTCCCAACAAACCACGACTAATAGATGTGCAGACTGAAAGAACAACAAGTTACAGAGCAGAGGACAAACACGAGATGCACTGAACAAGAAGTTTGGATAATATTTAAATCTTAGAGCAAATATGAATGAGTAGCCTGCAGGCGAGCCAGAGAACCAGTGAAAACAAAGACAGATTAAAAAACAAAAACGCATAGTAGGTGACGTGCAAAGTTTTTCGATAAAAACTTCAAAAATATGTTCAGACTTAGTCACTGAATTAAACCATTGAAAGTTTATATCTAGTTTTATCTCAATATTTTAATATTTAAAAATATACTTTTTTTTTTCTTGTTCTAGCAAATGTGTCATTTCAGCCTATCTCACCAGAATAACGGTGTGCTTACAGGCAGGTGAGGAGGCACCGGCACACAGAGGCCCATTGAAAGGAAGGCGCAGGCCTGCGGCTCAGCTCCGATTGTGTAATTATTTGACTTGGTCATAGTGCAGCTTTATGCAAATGAGGGGAACAATGTACGACGATGGAGATTAATTCCTCCCTGGTCTGCCGAGTGAAAGGAAAAAGAATGCACTCTCTGCCAAGTGGCGCACTGCAGCCTACATTTAGCCATTATAACGAGGGGACAAGACAAATACACAATATATGAGGTATGCACAGAAACCATAGGGGAGCTGGCAAAGAAAATTTAGGCACAGATATTCGAAAAGAAGACAGTTTTAAAGAAACGCAGTTAAAAAAAAATGTTTTAAGATATTACACACATCTTTACTTGATTATCTCTGGATTAAATGCAAAAATGTAATATTGAAGTTTATAAACTTCTTTCAGCAAACTGAGCCCCCAAAAAAACAACAATCACCATCCTGAAAACAGCACATATTTTTTTTTACAAACAAAAAGTTCCACAATGTTGACGGAAACAACAGCAGCTTCCCTTTAGCTCTGGATATCTGGACAGCCTCCTTTGTCTGGAGCACTGATTCCGCCCAGCACGCGTCTAGCTGTTGGCCAGATTGGCCGTGAGTCCCGTTAAGAGGTCAATTTGCCTTTCAAACGACAAAAAAAAAAAAAAGAAAAGGACAGGGATATATATGCAAGCACGGGCAGACGTGGCTATTGTGCACAAAGACCAGAGGGCCTTCTTATTACTTATGTATGCAGCGAGATGTCTGATTTATATGTCGAGTTAAACCGAGACAGACACGTGCCCTACAATAAAGAAACACTCCCTCTATAGTGTTTATTTAAGACATAATAAAATAAAGGTCTATAAAATATTTTTGGCTTGTTTGGAGGCCTGCGTTATGTGCGTAAAGGAGGAGCATGGACAGAGGAAACAAACAACTCTACAACATGTGGAGGTAAAAAGGAAAAAAAACACTAAACTGGGAGAATCTCTTACAGTTGTGCCTGTTTAGGTGACTGGTCTCTTTGAGCAACACCACGGCAGAAATAGAAACAAACACAGCTTTTGGTTTGTATTTAACCAAGCTTGTCTCATCCCTGTCTTAATTCTAAATTGTGATGATTGTGGCAGTGACGGACATTTCCTTTTGGCAGCTCCGGGGGCCCCCCAGAGGAGAGCCACAAAGCCGTGGCACGTGTGCATTTGTATGGGGGCCCATCAGACCGTAAAAAGAGGAGGGTCCCGGCGTGTGCCTCTGTCGGGGAGGGGCTGAGCGCACACATTAATGTAATAAACCGCCAGTACATCTGCTGAGCTATCTGCACATCCTCCAACGAAATCCACCAAACCCCGGCTCTGAGCCCTCCCACAATCCAATCCACTGGGATCTTGGTTTCATCTGATTGGTCGGGGATTCTGCAACAGGGGGGGGCGAGAACAATAGCATCATTCCGGCATAAAAAGAGTGGAGCTATGCCTTGGAGAGGAAAACATTTCAGCAACAGAAGAATCGATATACCGGGGAGATAAAGTCCCATAAGCTTCTAGAGTTGCCATATTTTCAACAAACCTGGATACTCCAGACTGCGAAGTGCCTTTCTGCTGTTACTCGCCAAGATGCCCAAAGGATTCCTGGTAAAAAGAAACAAGAAATCTGCACACATTTCCTACAGGAATCGGTCGGAAGAAGATGACCTCCGGGAGCCTCCCATCCCAGCTGCCTACCCGAGTTATGTGGACCCGTCCCCGCCGATGTCCGTGGCGTCCAGTCCAGATCGCGCCGCAGCATCTCCGGATTTCACAGCAGCTGACCTGCCGGTGCCCAGACTGGAGAAGCCGCTGCAGTTCGGTAACCCAGAGGCGGTGTGCCAAGCCCTCTACAGCCCCACCCGGCCCGTCAGCAAGGAGCACGACAGGGGATATTTTGAGCGAAGTTTCAATCTGGGCTCGCCGATTTCTGCCGAGTCATTCCCGACACCTGCCTCCCTCTCCGGCCTGGACCACCTCCTGTACGCCCCGGTCGACCTGAAAATCGGCACCAGCAACAGCAGCCGCAGCGGCACCACCAGCAGCCTCCCGGCACCAAGCAACCGGGTCGGCACCAAGAGACCCGCGTCTGACGGCGCAGAGCGCAAATCAAAGCCCGCCTCCAAGAAACCCAAAGCCATTAGGAAACTCAACTTTGAAGACGAGATGACGACTTCTCCCGTGCTTGGTCTCAAAATCAAAGAGGGGCCGTTGGAGGTGAAGCCGAGGTCGCAGACCTCCGGAGGGAACCAGCCTCTGGGGGAGTTCGTGTGTCAGCTGTGTAAGGAGGCGTACGCGGACCCCTTCTCTCTGGCTCAGCACAAGTGCTCCCGCATCGTCCGGGTCGAGTACCGGTGTCCCGAGTGCGACAAGATGTTCAGCTGCCCGGCCAACCTCGCCTCTCATCGCCGCTGGCACAAACCCCGAACCACGGGCGCAGCGGCGATGCAGCCGGCGGCGCAGGGCAGCAAACCCGAAATGGCCAAAATGCCACCGATAGGTGTCAAGTCAGTCACCGACGAAGCCAAAGACATGAGCGACAGAGACACCCCGAGCCCAGGGCTGTCCGAGTCGGGCTCTGAAGACGGCTCCTATGACTGCCAGTACTGCGGGAAGAGGTTTAAGCGACAGGCATACCTAAGAAAACACATCATGGCACACCAGGCCTTGCAAAAGAAAGTGCTGGAGGAGCACGGGTTTCAAACCGGCGACCGCCCGGCAGAGCAGGCTCCGGTCTTATCCTCGTCCTCCTCCTCCTCCTCCTCCTCCTCCTCCTCCTCCTCCTCCTCAGCAGCATCATCATCCTCAGAGGAAGCCTCAAACCAAAGCCCTCTCAATCTGAGCCCGGTGGACTGCCTGCTGTGCCCGGTGTGCGGGGAGAGTTTCACCAGCAGGGCCGGCCAGGAGAGACACCTGCGCCTCATGCACTCCTCCCAGATCTACCCGTGCAAGTACTGCCCCGCCACTCTCTACAGCTCGCCGGGGCTCACCAGGCACATAAACAAGTGCCACCCGTCGGAGAACAGGCAGGTCATCCTGCTCCAAATGCCGGTGCGCCCGGCCTGCTGAAGAGAACACTAAACTCGTGCCTTTGATTGGGGGAGAGAAATAAAAGAGAAAAAAAAAGAAGAGAAACAAAAAAAAAAAGTGGCTTTGGGGCTAAAAAAAAAAAGAAGAAGAGTTTGTGATGCTCACTGCCATAACTTTAGGCCAATGAAAGGCAGGGCGGTTTGATGTTTAAGTGGTGTTTAATGAGGTGTCTTTTTCATGCCAATCAGTGATTGTTGAATGCTTCTCTCTATATTTGAATTACATATAGGCCTATTTTGAGATTTTTCTTTCTCAAATTAGTTTATCAAGAAAAAAAAAAAGAATACAAAGCGTTAGTTTGACTGTTAAAGGGTATTTTTCTAGGACAGCACATGTGTTCAATGATAGCTTCTAGACCTAAGAAATGTCTTAAAATTCTCAGAAATCCTTTCCCCCCCCATCGAAGCCTTTTCCAGTTCACAGACCGTGGTCGCTCTCTCGCTGTAGCTTTACGCTGGTTTGTGATGACAGAACTTAACTTTGTATTGGTGGGAGACAGAGTGACTGAAGCGTTCCCTGTTTAGTAGAACCACGAATGCCTTTAGTATACAGGTAAGCCTAGTCCGACATAGCCTTCATACACATCCAAATCCCGCTGTATAACTGCCTTAAAAAAAAAAAAAAGTCAACATAGACTGTTTTCATTTTGAAAGCTGGCACATATTTTATTATGTTATTATTATTATTATTATTGAAGAATTGTTGCAATATTTTCCATCATATGTTTATTTATTTATTTATTATTCTAATTATTTTATGTAACTTATTGTTGTGTTTGTTGTGACTTCTTCTGTGAATCGTTCTGGCAGTTTACATGTCGTATAGCCAAAATGTTTTTTTTTTTTTTTGTTTTTTGTTTTTTTCCTTCTTTTGGGTCGAATTCACGAGTTGTGATAATTGTCGTGGGTCGGGTTTTATTCTTCAATCTCCACAGCTCTTGTTAAAAAAAAAAACTAAAAAAAAAAACGTAAAGCTCTTACCTTAGATGCAATCTTTTTTAAGGACAAGTTATTTTTCTTAAATGTTGGCTTTTATAGCGCTTTGATTGTATGTGTATATCGTTGTTGTCTGACGAAATAAAAAATATTTTCAAAAGGACACGTGTCTCAAGGTGGCTTAACTTTTCCGGAGTGGATAAAATACACGACAGTAATGAACTTTAATTCTTAAAAAGAATCACCATGTTTTTGAAGGGAGTTTTGTGTTGAAGACGTGAATGATTGAAGTGTTTAAATAATACTTATTGTTTTGATTGTTGTGTCTCTGGGATTGTTCCTCTTTAGGGAAGTCTAAGGCGAATTATTTCCAATAGGCTAAATAATCATAATGACATGGAAATGAATACATGTAGAAAAGATTAAATATGACATGGACTACTTTCAGATGTTGGAATAAGGCCTCGGTCTCATTCTCAGGACCCACATTTAGACAATAACCCTGCATACAACTTTGCGTAAAAGATCTTTCAAAATGACCTTTAAACTGAAACAAATCTTTACTTCATTTAGGAGTTCATTTTTGAAAGTTTTGTACGGATTAAGGACATTATTTCATAAAATCTGTAAATACATTTTCTTTCTATACCACACAAAATTGTTCAAATGAGGTGAAGGGCGGTTTTAAATCCTACTTTTACGTCCGATGAGGTGGTTTAAAGTTGACTCCCAAAGGTGGGCTTTTCCGAGCCTCTTGAGGTTTCTTAAGCATGGAAAATAAAAGTATAATATAACACCCTTAAAGTGTGGACAATGTTAGCATCAAACTTCTCTTTTCTCTTCGGCACAGTCTCTCCATCAACGGGCCACACTCCAAAATAGTGCGGATCTATTAACTCGTCCTCAACAGGAAAAAAGAAACCTCAGGAGCCCCCTTGGACAAACCTTTGCCTTCCATTCCCCGTTTATCAGACTGATGCGCAGTAAATCATTGCTGCAGTGGCTCAATAGACGCCGTTTCGCTGCTGCCACAGAGAAGCACTTAGGGGCTAATCATAAATTCCCTCCTTAATACCATGTCAGGACATGACAGGAGGACAAAGAGGTGGTGGATCAGACTCACCTCTGGAGCAGTAAAACATCTGTCTGCTTCCGAAGACTCATGCAGCTCGATTTGTGCTGATTTAGGACACATCAGGGCTCAGTTGGCTTCATATCTGACCTCCAGAACCTGTAAAGCATTAAGTCAGTTGTAATGTAGCCGGAAGCCTCCAACTGTGTCACTTCAGACCTATAGACACATGCTGTCAGCAGTGTGTTCACCTCAGAGCATTATCACCTTCTGGAAAAAAATGCTCCATTTGTTTAAAGGATCAAAAAAAAAAAAACCCTTACTCTGACTGTCTTTATCTACTGTGTCTCTTTTTTTTTTTTTTTGCCACTACAGTTGTTCCTGCTCATTAATTCAATACACCCTTCTAGGCCTTAAAAAGAAAAAGAAAAAGAAACTTTTTTTTAAATGAGTGTTACATCCGTGACAATGCATCAAGACAGAGAGGTATTAGAAGTGTGAAGATAGACTACAGGGAGCAGTGTGAAATATTAAACACATGGAATAATACAATCGGGTAGTAATAACAGAGCATGTCAGCCATCAGAGGGGCTGGGACACCCAGACCCTGCCTGTTGTGTTGTAAAGCACCTCATAGTCAACGACAGGCAGACAGCGCTGAGCAGGGTGAAAATGAGGTAACATTAAAGGCTTCTTTCTCACACTCTCTCACACACAGTTTTAGGGCTCCAATTACAGTCAAGTGCTTTTTGTGTGTCTTTATGTGACCCAGGCGAGGCAGGGCACCCGTAGGTGCTGCAACCATTGCACCTGTACCTCCTGGTGAGGTTCCATTATGCTGGCCTTCCCTAAGCAGGGCTGAGCAGCAGGGGAGACAGATGGGAGGAGGGTCAGGTTACCCCTGCTGCTGCTAGCGTGGCCTGGCCAGGGTCAGAAAGCCATGGTAACAGCACCATCATGTCAGCATGCACACATACACACACACATTCACACACACGCACACAACTGCACAAATTCTGAGGTCACACAATTAGCTGATGTGTTTTTCAGAAGGAAAAAGGACAAAGATAATTAGAATTTCAAATTGATTTAATGAAATGTTTCAATTTTCACATTTCTAATAAAGATAGCAGGACTTCGGTCGTTAAAAACAGTTTGATATGTTGACAAGGATGAAATCTTCAAGCTTTTTTTTTCCTCTTTCTCTTATACAAAGATTATAATACAGGCATTAATATATTTATATTCAGAGGGCGCTCAAACCCTCAAATTTGACACAATGTACAAGGATTTCTGAAACGAGAAGAAAAGAAAAAAAAACATACTAGGCCTAACACTAGCTCATTATCTTCACGTATTTAAGACACACAATCCTTATCCTGGTCCAAACTAACATCTCCAGCGTCTAAGCCACCAAAGGGGGAGCACAGACCCCTTTTAACGTACATCATCTATAATCTACAATCTTTAAGATCAGCATTCCTTCAAGTGGCTTTGGGGGGGGAAATAAAAACCATAGATGTGATCCAGGCCTATATATCTATACATTCTTCAAAAAAACAAAAGCACAAATAAATTGATCCGTCCATGCTCCTGCTGTTTGGATTCCCCATTTTTCTGCTCGGGGAATAAACCAACAAAAGGAGGCGACATGTGAGGGAAGAGAGAAAAATGACAGGAGAGCATGGGGGAAAGTAAGGCATAGTAGTGCAACAGATGGGGATAGTGTTGCAGCTTGGGTGGAGCCCTCAGAGGGTGTGAGTGTACAGTGTGTGTTTGTGTGTGTGTGGGAACACCTGGCTACCATGACAACCCCAATGGGCAGGTTGGAGAAGTGAGAGCGTCGGGCCTGGCTGTTGCTAGGAGGGCTGTTGGGAGTTCAGCTCTGGCATGCCACCTAAACCCAGAACAGCCACCCCCTCCTTAGGCCTCAGGAGGCGACATGGGGAGAGGATCATGGGAAAGAGGAGGAGGAGTTGGTGCAACTTGATCCATTCACAGATAAAGACAGAGCACTACGCCACCTGTAATAAAGACTAAACAGAGAAACCCTCAATTCCCAATGAATTCGCTGTTGTTTTTGTTGTCGGAAGCACAAGACAGTGACCTTTAGACACACAGGACATGAAAAAAAACGTTGAGTTAACGCTGCTAAAGGGGAGATGTGACGCAGGGTGTCCATGGTTTGTCTCAGACTATGAAGAGGAGAAACTAAAATCTGATTATGGGGGGGAGAGGTGGTGTTGGACAGCATCTTACAGGACAGACATTACACAGGCACTGTGAGAAGCTCTCTCTGAGACTCTCACACACACATACATAACACACACATACACACACATACACACACACACACACACACACACACACACACACACACACACACACACACACACACACACACACACACACACACACACACACACACACACACACACACACACACACACACACACACACACACACACACACACACACACACACACACACACCAGTGCATGGAGGTAAGATTCACCTGAGGCTCTGGCGGTATTTTTCCTCTAAACACCACATGAATACATAATAAAACAGAACAGCCAAAATAACTCATCAGATAGTCCTTTCTATGTACATCCAGCAACAGACAAATACAATTTAAAGCAATTTACATCCAAGAACACAAAGAGAAACATTCAATGCTAGTTAAATCAATGACAGTGAGTGCAAAAAAACGTTGGTCGGGGAACGTTGGAATGTCGATGTCTTAAGCTTCACAGGACAGGGAAACTGATAGCAGAGGAAAGAGACAGGAGGAACTTATTCAATTACCGGACATGAGCCTATGTTAACGACATCAGAAAACAATTACAAACGCAGTCTTTCCTCATTCCTGCAGAGTTGCATAAATCAAATCATGACACAATCCATCGGAATTCATTTAAAAAGGAAAATTAGAGTGATAAAAAAAAAGGAAAAAATCAAAAACAAATTTCTTTTCAGCTCAAGTTAGAAAGACGTCATTGATTGTCCACTCTGGGTTCGAAACAATTAAAAAAGCCTCTGACTGCTCGTACTGCAGGGACTCCGTGCCCAGGAAGTCTGTGTAGTAGTGCAGTGAGTACAAATCGTTCTTGGGACGTATTCCCCATGCATCAGTGTTTTCTCCTTTTTCAGTGTAGGGAAATGGTCCACGAACATAGTCCAACTGGTGCTAACGAGCAGGACAACGACATCATCCAGTCACCAACGGAAGTGGTTATCTTTGACACAGAAAGGTTGTGGCAGGTGCAGGAGGAGGTAAGAAGGCAGACACATTTATAGATGGATACCAATCTTTTGTGCAGTTTCAGCATGGTGCCATTTACAGCTGTGTCATTCAGTGCTCTATCGCATTAAGTGTTGAGATAGATGAGATACAGAAACAAAGTGAAGCAGGCTCCTAATCCTTTACTGTAGTAAGAACTTTTTTTCTCTAGTGCATCCAGACTGCACTAGTGAATGAGAATAAAAATGACATTGTTATCACAGGTTGCTTAAAGACTCCCATGTCTTCCTATGCTGCTGATCCTTAAGCTGAAACCACCAGGGTGAACATAAATAGCTTAGTCACATGTCCATCTCGATTGAGCAGTTAAACACCACATCAAATGGAAATGTATCAACGAAATCAATGATTGCCACTTAAATTAAAAAAATTGCAATATGCTCCAGTTACATGTTCATATGACACAAAATAAAACAAAGAACTCGCCCCAAAAAAGGAAACAATTCTTGCAGTCACGGCTGGGTGTTTGAGGTTCTTCGAGGAAAGATTAAAGGCTGCACTCAGGGGGTGGGGGGTGGAGGGGTTGAAGAGCTCAGTTGGAGGATTTGCTTATAGCGCTGGCTGATCGGCGGAGTTTTCCGGAAACTCGGTTCTTTGTGGCACGGGGCATTGTGGGAGAAACCTGGTCGACAGAGTCCGTCGTTGCCGCGGTGCTTCCGGTGTCTGTGCTCGCGCTGCCGGTGAAGGAGCCTGGGAGAGTTTGTGGATAGAAAGGAAAAGACAACGATGGAGAGAGACGGAGCTTGTTAGATGTGGCAGTGGGGTTCAGTGGGCTGATTGTGTGATTGCTGTTCATCCCAGCATGCTTTGTCATGCATTTGGCTGCTCCCACAACCAAGATTACCCAGTTCATAGGATTTTCACCAACATTCACATAACTTTCAATGTTTCTTCTACCCCTTAAGTCATTAGTATATAGCTGTGAGAGAGCGAATCAAAAATATTTCAGAAATGACATGCCTCTTTCACATGCTGTGAAAAAGAAAAGCTTGTTAAAAGAAAAGCTGCCTTTCTTCCCAATACAGTTTTGCCAGATGCTAATATGATATACAGCGGGTAAGAAAAGTATTGAACACGTCACCATTTTTCTCAGTAAATATATTTCTAAAGGTGCTATTGACGTGACATTTTCACCAGATGTCGGTAACAACCCAAGTAATCCATACATACAAAGACAACCAAACAAATAAGTTCAGAAATTAAGTTATGTGTAATAAAATGGAATGACACAGGGAAAAAGTATTGAACACATGAAGAAAGGGAGGTGCAAAAAGGCATGGAAGCCAAGACACCAGCTGAAATCTATCAGTAATTAGAAAGCAATCCTGCCCCTTGTCAGTGCAAATGAATATCAGCTGGTTCAGTCCCAACTGATGGCCTATAAAAAGGTGTCTCATTACCAAGGGGTCACACAAGAAACATCTCATGATGGGTAAAAGCAAAGCGCTCTCCCAAGACCTTCGCAACCTTATTGTTGCAAAACATACTGATGGCATTGGTTACAGAAGGATTTCTAAACTTCTGAATGTTCCGGTGAGCACTGTTGGGGCCATAATCCGGAAGTGGAAATAACATCATTTCACCATAACCCGCCCACGACCAGGTGATCCTCGCAAGATTTCTGACAGAGGAGTGAAAAGAATTATCAGAAGAGTTGTCCAAGAGCCAAGGACCACTTGTGGAGCGCTTCAGAAAGACCTGGAATTAGCAGGTACAATTGTTTCAAAGAAAACAATAAGTAATGCACTCAACCGCCGTGACCTGTATGCACGCTCACCACGCAAGGCTCCACTGCTGAAGAAAAAGCATGTTGAAGCTCGTTTAAAGTTTGCTGCACAACATTTAGACAAGCCTGTGAAATACTGGGAGAATATATTCTGGTCAGATGAGACCAAAATTTAACTCTTTGGATGCCATAATACACACCATGTTTGGAGGTCAAATGGCACTGCACATCACCCCAAAAACACCAGTGAAGTTTGGAGGTGGGAACATCATGGTGTGGGGCTGTTTTTCAGCATACGGCACTGGCAAACTTCATATAATTGAAGGAAAGATGAATGGAAAAATGTACCGAGACATTCTTGATGAAAATCTGCTGCCATCTACCAGGATGATGAAGATGAAATGAGGGTGGACATTTCAGCAAGACAATGATCCCAAACACACAGCCAAGGAAACTCTCAATTGGTTTCAGAGAAAGAAAATAAAGCTGCTACAATGGCCCAGCCAATCACCTGACTTGAATCCAATAGAAAATCTATGGAAGGAACTAAAGATCAGAAGAGGCCCACGGAACCTTCAATATTTGAAGACTGTTTGTGTGGAAGAATGGGCCAAAATCACACCTGAGCAATGCATGCCACTAGTTTCTCCATACAGGAGGCGTCTTGAAGATGTCATTACCAACAAAGGCTTTTGTACGAAGTATTAAATAAATGTCAGTAAGCGTGTTCAATACTTTTTCCCTGTGTCATTCCATTTTGTTACACATAACTTAATTTCTGAACTTATTTGCTTCGTTTTCTTTGTATGTATAGATTACTTGGGTTGTTACCAACATCTGGTGAAAATGTCATGCCAATAGCACCTTTAGAAATATATTTACTGAGAAAAATGGTGACGTGTTCAATATTTAATTTACCCGCTGTATATAAAAAAAAACGAGGTAACCTTTGCAGCTATGGGCAAAGAAAAAAAAAGGATTCAGTTCACAGTGGGACAGCAGAATGCTTTGAATGAAAATAAAATTGCACATTATGCTCTTGTTGTGAACATGTGGAGCCTTCCCGTTGTCAAGTATTGTCCTTTTTCAAAAACTTCACATCCATGATTAGGGGATGGCAAACTGTAATAAGCCGGGAGGTGGGCATGGACCGCTGGTGGGGACAATCAAGTATTGTGAACGCTGCCCTGACTTACTCAGTGTGCCCCTGACCAAACCCAGGCCGCGGGGCCCCCCACCCCCACCCGCCTCAGCCCCCATGCTCCGAGTTTAAACAACTTTTCTGCTTTGTCGAGATGGCATCTGGTTGCCTATTTTCTTTCCTATCCTTTTATTTCCTGCCATTTTTTTCTGAGGCATCTCAAGTTGCAGCGGCTAAAAGGAATGGCAGATGGCTGGAGTAACAGACACTCAGCAGCACAGTGGACACCGACAGCATCCAGGGCCTGCGACTCGTTGGGAGAGGAGGGCTGGGCTATGGATGAAACATTGGGTGTGTGCATTGTAAAGGGCTGGGAGGGAGGTGAAGGGGAGGGGGGGTCTTTACATGAATTCTAAAATCTGCATATGAATCTAAAAAAAAGGGGATGGGCTTGGCTTTAAAATGTGGGCTAGCCCGATGGACAGAACAAATCCTGCATTCCCGTATTCTTCAGCTCATTCCTACAGTAAATACTTTGTTTTATAAAGTAAACTTTGACTGCATGAGCTGCAAAGACACATGATAGACAGGAGGAAGGAAACCACCTATTACAGCTAATATACAGCGGGTAAAATAAGTAATGAACACGTCACCATTTTTCTCAGTAAATATATTTCTAAAGGTGCTATTGACATGAAGTTTTCACCAGATGTCGGTAACAACCCAAGTAATCCATACATACAAAGACAACCAAACAAATAAGTTCAGAAATTAAGTTATGTGTAATAAAATGGAATGACACAGGGAAAAAGTATTGAACACATGAAGAAAGAGAGGTGCAAAAAGGCATGGAAGCCAAGACACCAGCTGAAATCTATCAGCAATTAGAAAGCAATCCTGCCCCTTGTCAGTGCAAATTAATATCAGCTGGTTCAGTCCCAACTGATGGCCTATAAAAAGGTGTCTCATTCCCAAGGTGTCACACAAGAAACATCTTATGATGGGTAAAAGCAAAGCGCTCTCCCAAGACCTTCGCAACCTTATTGTTGCGAAACATACTGATGGCATTGGTTACAGAAGGATTTCTAAACTTCTGAATGTTCCGGTGAGCACTGTTGGGGCCATAATCCGGAAGTGGAAATAACATCATTTCACCATAACCCGCCCACGACCAGATGCTCCTCGCAAGATTTCTGACAGAGGAGTGAAAATAATTATCAGAAGAGTTGTCCAAGAGCCAAGGACCACTTTTGGAGAGCTTCAGAAAGACCTGGAATTAGCAGGTACAATTGTTTCAAAGAAAACAATAAGTAATGCACTCAACCGCCGTGGCCTGTATGCACGCTCACCACGCAAGACTCCATTGCTGAAGAAAAAGCATGTTGAAGCTCGTTTAAAGTTTGCTGCACAACATTTAGACAAGCCTGTGAAATACTGGGAGAAAATAGTCTGGTTAGATGAGACCAAAATTGAACTCTTTGGATGCCATAATACACACCATGTTTGGAGGTCAAATGGCACTGCACATCACCCCAAAAACATCATACCAAGAGTGAAGTTTGGAGGTGGGAACATCATGGTGTGGGGCTGTTTTTCAGCATACGGCACTGGCAAACTTCATATAATTGAAGGAAGGATGAATGGAAAAATGTACCGAGACATTCTTGATGAAAATCTGCTGCCATCTACCAGGATGATGAAGATGAAACGAGGGTGGACATTTCAGCAAGACAATGATCCCAAACACACAGCCAAGGAAACTCTCAATTGGTTTCAGAGAAAGAAAATAAAGCTGCTAGAATGGCCCAGCCAATCACCTGACTTGAATCCAATAGAAAATCTATGGAAGGAACTAAAGATCAGAAGAGGCCCACGGAACCTTCAATATTTGAAGACTGTTTGTGTGGAAGAATGGGCCAAAATCACACCTTAGCAATGCATGCCATGTCATTACCAACAAAGGCTTTTGTACGAAGTATTAAATAAATGTCAGTAAGCGTGTTCAATACTTTTCCCCTGTGTCATTCCATTTTATTACACGTAACTTAATTTCTGAACTGATTTGTTTGGTTTTCTTTGTATGTATGGATTACTTGGGTTGTTACCGACATCTGGTGAAAATGTCATGTCAATAGCACCTTCAGAAATATATTTACTGAGAAAAATGGTGACGTGTTCAATACTTATTTTATCCTCTGTATACGGACAATAGTGTGGTACAGTTCACCACCCACTCAACAGACTTCCCTTTTCGTTTAGCGCCTATTAAAACATGCTGCACTAAACAGTCATCACTCCCACCGAGGCACTTAATGACTGTGGTTACATCAGTTTCTAAATGTCATTCCTCACTGTATGGCCTTATGTAAGAATTCATTTTCATAGTAAGTTACTGAGTGGAAAAATAACCCAGATCCAGAGGAGCTAATGTATCATTACTATGGTCATAAGAACCCAGCATTTCCGCTCCTTACTCAGCCCAATCTGCTTTACAGAGAGGTTAATTTCAAATGGAAAGAAGAAGGGAGAGACTGAGTGAGAAAGAAAACAAAGAGGGTCTTTAAAATGGCCCTTCTATCCCATTGGTCCCCTCCGCAGCAGTTCAAACAAGGCTTTAGATGACAAAGACATCTTCCAGTGCGGCAGGTGTTAGTCTCAGTCTGCCCCAGGCAAACAGGCACACTCCAACAGGAGGAAATGAGGGGGGGGGAGGTGGAGGGATTGGGTGGAAAAAAAAGGAAAGAAAGAAAAGAGAAAAGTGTTTGCTGGGGGAAGAGATAAAGGCGCGCCACATGCAGAAGCGAGGGCCAGAAGTGTAGCCGTATTGTTCATGCTGCTACTTAGTCAGGTGCTAATTGTCCCCACCGTGCATCACTTTCAATTACCAGCCTGGCCTAAACAGTAGGACATCCCCCCCAAATAAACAGCCTGGTTTCTCTGTCCCCTTCTCTTTGTCAAAGCACTCAGAAAGTAAAGCTTGGTTAATGCTGAATGAAAAAAGGAGGGGTGGGGCGGAAAAAACAGCCAAGATGAGCGATCGAGCGAGGGTGTAGGTAGGCCGCTGGACGGAAACAAGCTTCCGGTCTGACTCGGGGCTTACCTTCGCCATATACAGTATTTGGACCTTTAAGATATTTTTAATCTACAAGGGAAAAACAGAGTAGAGCATCATGTGAGAGAGCAGTGGACACACAGACACACCGTACCACACTGCAGCGGAACACAACACAACACAACGCTGCTGAAGAGTCAGCTATCTGAAGGGCTGGACTAGCTGGATTTTCAGACAGCTTGTGTGACGTCGAGGTTAGTCGTCACTGGAGGGTTTAAAAGTCACACAAGGTTAACTGATTTGGTTGATGAGTAAATCAGCAAGTGCAATTTTGTTCCTGAAGCCACCTTTAAGGTCATGTCTGATGAAACCTGATTAATTTGTCCAATTCACACATTTCAAAATCAGGCCAATTTTGAAATCCAAAGCATGAATTGTGGGCAGTTCACATGGCAACAACAGAAACATTTACCACCAGTGTTACTTTTAGAGAGGGTTAGGGTGAGAGAGTAGAAGATGCTGGGGCACCACCGAGGGTCATGGGAGATTTCAAGTTGTTTTATCCACGAGAAAAAAAGAATTGCTTTCTATTCTATTGGATGAAAACACACAACATTAAAACAGAACAATAAAAACTGAGCAAAGCAGTGCAGGTGTATCACAACGAGAGCAGAGCACTGTCTGTATGACAGATGGACTGGCTCATGCAGGAAGCCATGACGCCGGTGTGAAGTTACAGGGTCAAAGTGAGGTTGCATTCAGGATCATGGTTTGACGACGCTGTGGAGGATGCTGACAAGCCAAAAAATGTAAAGAAATTACAAGAGAGGCCTGAGGTTAAATGCCTTTCACAGGGAAACGGTGAAACACTGCGGGAGCGCCTCATTTAGCAATTAGCATGCAGAAACTGTACATCTAATTTGAGCGTTACTTTTCTTTTATACAAGGGCTAAATCAAGCTCAGCCCCCAGTTATTTGATGGCGGCGGGGTTCACAGTGAACTAAATGAATGAATGGATGGATGCTGGTGGGCTGTGGCTGGGCGTCATGCCTAGTGTGGAGGAAGCAGGCAGAGTCTTACAGTCCAGTTTGGCCCAGGGGTACTCCATGTCCCAAACCATCCCCGGCCAACGCCTGCACGCTGTCGTGGAGCATGGATGACATGTTAGTGGCAGCAATGGGCGCCAGTGCAGGATGGAAGGACAGACAGATAGATGGACACACACACACACACACACACACACACACACACACACACACACACACACACACACACACACACACACACACACACACACACACACACACACACACACACACACACACACACACACACACACACACACACACACACACACACACACACACACGGGCAGTAAAGTACATTTCAGAAGGGTGAGAATGAGGAGCAGTGTCGGCCAGCCATTAATGATACATTGAAGCTATATGCTTGATGGGACACAAAAGATCAGGATGATTAACTACAACGATAAAGAATACTAGGATGCATTATTCATGTGGCCTACAGCATTAAATACATGCCTATGATTTTGAAAAGCTAAAGAGCAGCCTTTAGTTTATGGATACAGTTGAGAAGATTACATGAAAACACACACAACTGTGGAGGCTAGGGGTTATTGTTAAAGTCAATTAAACAACTGATTGAATGATAGAAAATGTATCTGCAACCATTTTGACAAACAAATAATTGTTTATCATTTTTTAAAGCAAAAATAGCTAACATTCACTGGTTCTAGCTTAGGCAAATGGGAATTTAGCTGGTTAACTCATATCCTTATATCCCCCAGTAGGCGCTCCTGGTGTGTGTGTGTGTGTGTGTGTGTGTGTGTGTGTGTGTGTGTTTTCTTATTAATACATTAGGCTTAAATTCTAGATTTTCTGTAAATAATTTATTTTTCTTTAAAATTAGAGAGAAAAACTCTTCTTTCACCCCAAATCACAGATTCACAAGCACTTCAGTGAGGTTAACTGATCCTTATCATAAACCGTGAAATAGTCAGACGTTTCCATGGCTGCAACATAACATAAAATACATATGTTCTAGAATGATCTTTTTTTTGCGGAAAATCACAGTTAGAGATGTGCTTACTTTGGAAACAGCACTTAAATTTAAATACAGTTCTGTGGATTTGGACAAATTACCCAGAAGATGGGTAATGTCAGTATTTAAAATGACAAACATCAGCAGCAAAGGAGATTTGTGGTATAATGGTTAACGTACAAGAAAGTGAGTGTGTTACAGTATTGTATGGTGCAAGTGAGTCCTGGATAAAATATGAATGGACACACACACACACACACACACACACACACACACACACACACACACACACACACACACACACACACACACACACACACACACACACACACACACACACACACACACACACACACACACACACACACACACACACACACACACACACACACCTTGTAATCTATTTAACTGCGTAGATTCCGGAGAAATACAAATTGCTGTTCAGAACGAGTTTCCGCAGCAGCGAGGGTGACACAACTGCCGTACAGACTTCATTATGTTATGGTCTCTCACATTAGCCACACTGTATGTCCCATGCTGTGAAACATTGTTCTCAAGCCTGGCTAACCTCTCTAACGCTTCTCTTTCTTTCAAGCAACAAAGGAGCCCACAATTGAAATAGTCTACAACGTCAGCTAGTACTTCTTGCTCGCTCTCTTATTCCTTTGCCAGCTCCCTTTCCGCTACATTCCTCTGTATCTGTATCTATTTTTTTCTCTCAGTCCTTCACTTTAAGCTGGTTTGGTGCTGGGTATGAGAGGGGGTCAGTCTGAGGAGATTTTATTGGCAAACAGTATGTTAATGTCGGTGACTACCTCTTGCCTGCCCTCAACAGCCTGAATATCACACCTGCCGTCTGAGAATGTGAAGTCCTACACACAATAGAACATTCAGACATATCATTCTCACATATCAGCATACACAGGATAGAAATATTACATACATAGTCAACCAGCCTTAGAGCATATAAGCGCTGACAGATTTGAAAATGACAAGACATCTATGGTGTGGTATTGTGGAGCGCTTTTCTTGTCAAAACAGAATGAGTGTCGTGATCCAGTAGAGTGGAAAAGTGCAATTCCGTATTGATTTCAGTGCTGTTGCAGATCGATCAGAGCTGGTACAAGGAGGAAGAACACGATAAGACACGTTTTCCATTGTATTCATCATGGACTGATAAGGGCGCTGTGCTGACATCCGCGAGCTGCTGTTTGTTGGTCGGATCCCGTAAGTGTTGGTGAATGAGCTCATGAAGACGCGTGCACGCGCGCACACACACAAACACACATATCTGCACTCTGCGGCTGCCATTTAACAAGGCTGCTTATATTCATAGGAAAGTAATTGCAGGGAAAGATGCAGTTTTGAAACAAGAAGAGATGAACAAAGTAGCGTGAGTGGGGCTTGAGGAAGTGGAGAAAGCGGAGTGTTTGAAGTCAGTCGGACGGCGTGAAGAGCCGGGGCCCGTCGTTTGATATTCATCAGTGAGCGTAGGCGTGGAAGAAGAGTGGAGAGAATGAGGGGGGTGGAGGGGGTGAAGGGGGCACACAGGTGTTTTGTGGAGGAGGAGGAGAGTCTGATACAGGAGGGCAAAAGAAAGGCAGGAGGGGAAAATGCACGAAGGTGATGACGTAACATTGGGATGGACACAGACGGAATAAGAAAAGCAAAAGACATGGAGTGGAAAGAACACAAAAGGAGGACGTAGGTGCAGTGTGGTTCAGTTCTCACCTGTCCCACTCATTGGATAGCCAGGAGACGGAGAGAAGACCTGTGAGGCAAAGTCTTCAAAGGTCATGACCTCTCTGTGGTTCTGAACAATGGCCTCCAGGTAGAGCGCCCGCTCCTCATAGCTGGTTAGCGCTCGTTAAGGAACAAAACATGATGGCATGTTGGAGAAGATTAAAGCAGCAAGGTAGAGTTATTCTTTGCATTGCTATTAAACCTAAAACTCACAAAATAATCTCATTTCAGAATGTCATCAAAACATTTTTTTGTTGTTGTTGTGCTGTACTGCATACAGATGTACTGTGAGAGTGTGAGGCAGGGCAGCTCTATCATCAGCAACTTAGCCTGAAGCAGAGATGGCCCAATCAGCCATGCCACACAGCCCCAAATAAGAAAGCAGACTCAAAAATAATCATACAAAAAGAAAGAAAGAATACATCACTACTGGCGTGATGCTCCAAAGCTCTCCTCTCGTCCCTCTCGTCCCCTCTCTTCTCTCTAATAGAACCCTGCTGCAGGCAGCATGTCTAGGACCACCCTCCCCGATGTGCTGCCTGCCACTTCTCCGTGCCATCAGGGGGAAAATTGGAGCCATTTGAAATTCAGAGTGACAAGCAGTGACTGGAGCCTGGGCAGCCAGCATGCAGGATGGATGGATGGCCAGATTTGAAAATGGGGAAAGCTCAAATTAATAAATAAATAAATAAGTGAGCCTGCAAAATGTCTGCCGGATGAGGGTGGAAAACATTCTGATGGCCATTATCATATCATTATCATAGATATATCGTGCTAAGTCTGTTGCAGAATGGAAGCAAGTGCTGGATGAAATATGGTGCAGTGAGCTATTGGAGTGAAAAGGTCTGTCTGATGGCACTTTTGAGATTTAACAGGGTGTGTGCATGTTTGACAATGAGTCTGATTATTCTCACGGCTGTCTGTTGTGACCATGTTTCTTTGATAGACGACACCTAACAAATTGCTTGACAAACACATGCGTTCTCTCCCTCTCTCTGTCTCTCTGTCTCTCTCTCACACACACAAACAACTCTAGTCCCTCAACCCAGAGGCTCCCTCCCCCTCATCTCATTACAACTGCCAGGGTGGAGTGGCACTGGGCTGTTGCTGAAGCCAAGGCTGAACCAGGCTGAGCTGAGATAGGCTGGACTGGGCCGAGTGGCTCTGGTCTGGGTTAGATAGATAGGACGAGACAGTGACTGGGCAGGGGGCCTGCTGTGGGCACATGCCGCCACAGCAGGGGCCAAGGCAGCCATGACCAATGGCTTTGAGGGAACCGTGGCAAAGCGGGGGTGACGGGCACCTGAGCCGGGAGGCACCAGAGGGTACGATGGCCAAGCTGCTCACAGGGACAGACAGAGCTGGACAGAGGGCAGACTGAGACAAAGGATAGGGTAACAGTGGAAGATGGGGATTGGGTTCGTATACTGGTAAATGGTCGTGATGTTCTGTTCCACACATCCTTTGAAGTGTAATATAGTCTTTTTACAGTCCATGTCTTTTTAAAACAGCAAAAGCTGAAAAGCATAATTGAACCAAGTGAAGGTTGAATACTTCCGAGGCTAGGTAAAAAAAATATTGTGATCTCAACTAATAATCATTTTTTGGTGCAAAATGAGATTCTTGGATAAACACAAGAATTGGACGTTTGTCTGGAACACCAAGAAATCCCTTATAAATAAAAGCTGATATTTCCTGTTTTAAGTAGGAAAAGACAAGGCCAGGGTCTCCATTAAGAGAAGCAAAGCAGCAGGACTTGAAGCATGTAAAAACACTTCACTCTTGAGCTCTTCTAGTCATACCCTGACATGCAATGTCACTGTTTTCTGTCACTTCCTGGAAACAGTATTGGACAAAGAGTGGGCATCCCAGCATCTGCTGCCATGGTAACTTGGGTCACAGCTTTGTGTGGTGGGTCATATCCAGGCTTTTATGGATAACAGACACAGAGAAAGGATGTTTGTAAAAGAACAAAATGTGCCCAGATAGGCGATAAGTGGAAGACAAAATAAAGTAGAAGGAAGGACTTAATGAAAAGAAATGGGGAAAAAGTTAGAAGGAAGCTGAGAATTGAAAGACAAGGGAGGACGAGGAGAGAGAAAGAGAGCCTTCCGCACAGCGTGGGTCAACAGAGCCATATGGCTGTCCATTATCAGAGATGCAGATGACTGGAGGCCTGTTATTGAGATTCCTAAAGCAAATATTGACTCCAGCTGGAGCAGGCGCTCTCTCTGACTCTGACACACGCCTCTCCTCCACCACTTCCTTCCTCTGCCCTCTATCCAAGTTAGACAAATGGATTATGGTGGGTGAGAAAAAAAAACTTCAAAGAATAAAATGGAGGGAGATAGTGTAGAATTATCTAGAGCCGAGAGAAAATATATGACAGGCTGCCAGGGAGAAAGACTGGCGGCGAGGGAGGGAGACTAATAAAAGGTATTTTGGAGATGAGTGAAAGCAAGAGCCATAATCAGCTCACTTAAGTAAATGTATGATGCTATCTGTGGGTAAAAAAAATTGCCGCACAGAAATCAGACCTGATGCACAGTGAGGGGTAATCTTTCCTTCTCTCTCTCTCTCCCACTTCCTCTCCTTTCTGTTTGTCTCTAATTACTAAGCCATGGGCACAGCTTGTTCCCCTGCATATGCACAGATGCGGCTGCCTCCATGCAGTAACTTAATCAATGGACACTTCCAGAACGGTGATGCAAAGAACATGTCCATGTCATGGACACCAAACCCGCTGACACTGACCTACTTTTCCCGGGGAAAATAAGAACATTCTCTCGAAAGATGGATCAGAAAATACAAAATTTTATACTTTATGAAAATGTTATATGGTGCAAAAGCCTTTTCTGAATGACAATATTACTATATTGAACGAAGCTCCTCTATACTTTCTGCTTTAAAAACTCATAAAGCGAGGTATGAAATATGTGAAAAGGAAAATGCAGACAGGTCTACATTTCCACAGATGGACTGCAACCCAAGTCACCCGTGACATAACTGTCATTTACAGGCAAGACAAGCCAGTGTGTGGGAGAAAAGTGTGTTGCGCCACTTTGGGAATTTCCAAGGAACCCCTACGTTCCAAGCCGCTGCATTCCTATTAGGGAGAAGAGTGGGGAACCAATGACAATGGAGCGTGGCAACCATTGGGATAGTAACAAGAAAATAAAAAAACCTCAGAGTTCTGAGTTAATGTGAAACAACTTCAGTTAGCGGACTGATGTCTCGAAACGTGAAGGTTGTGGTGAGGGAATTATGAGGGTGGAGAAGGAGTATTAGGTATAAAAGGTAAATTCAGGTTATTAACTACAACATTTACACATTTGGGATAATGTGTTTTTAGTGGATTGCGGTCCTTAACCACCCCGATCCCTGCTTGCCCTCTCTTCCTTGGTGACAAAGCCAGTGACTTATGGTTGGCATGTCATGTTTGAGAGCAGGTTTGTATCCAAAACAACACACTGGTACACAGACGCACAGGTCAATTACGCCCAAACACACAAAATGCAAACTACATGCATAAAAAACACAAATGGTGTTATGTTCTTGAAAAACACCACCAGAGACAGACTCCAACAACATGAAACCTGTAAAGGCATATGTGCATGTGTATATGAGTCAGGCTACGTGTACATGCATATGTATCTGTGGGTGTGTGCATGGACGTATATGTATACATATGCATGTGTGTCTTCCAGATGGCAGGGGGGGTTGCTCTGGGGGAATGGTGGGGGTCAAGCATCTTTGTGGATCAAAGCCAAGGTCAGGGCAGCTGCAGTGGCCCATGTTCAAGGTGAATGGAGGCCTCAGATGGCTCTTCATTAGCAGGCTGTTCCATCCCTGCTGGACCCCATCGCCAAACGCCACCAACCCCTCATCATCATCTCGCTCCCCTTTTTCTATCTGCGTCCACAGGGACCTGTCCTGAAAATATCCGTCCACCGGGATCAGTTTTGTGCCTTGTGTAACCCCACCCAGCGCATGCGGACACGTACACATGCTCACACACAGGCGTTTGTGCATAAGTAGGCACAGCACACACCCACACACACACTTCCCCAAAAGAGCCTATGTTGACCTCTGAACTGGTGTCTCTCTGGAGAGCAGCATCCTGAACATCCAGCCTCCGTCTTTGTGTTCCTCAGTCCCCCTGTTGACAAAAGGCCTCACGCCACCACTGGCCTCTGACACACACTCAACAGCCTTTAAACACACACACACACACACACACACACACACACACAGCCAGCAGGGATGTTCATGGCTTCAGAGAGTACGCCTTAGGTTGAAAGTACTCTGAATGTAAACAGTTTATATTCAGGGTTTTCTCATCAACAACACATTGTGTGCATCCTTGAAATAAATATGTGCAAATGTATTTCGCTTCCCATAAAATATTAGGTGTTAAAATTTTAGGTTAAAACTGCATCGTGAACTTAACATTAATGTTTACGAGTGCTGGCAGTCCTGGAGCATTGCAACAAGTCTTAATGGGTAACTGCAAATTGTCAATCAATACAAATGTGCGAACCATCAGCAGGAATTTGTATTGCTTTTCACGTGTATTATACTCATACATGTGCATCCTTGTGTTAGATACAAACAGAGCATCAAAACTAGACTGTTATGGCAGTAACGTTTGGAAGAATACCTCATTTACCTATGCTTGCAATAAGTCTACATCATGAGTCAACCTTTGTTCAGTTAAAATGACTGGCAAACACCTTTCAGTAAAAGGTCTCACAGCCATAGAATTCAAAGAGCTCCAGGTTGAGATAGAACTGTCTCGAAACACAGATTCCAGAAAAGTAATTATTATAAGTGCATTAGTTTGAGAACGGAAGGTACCCCAAGAGCAGAGTACGGACTATCTTTGTCAAATGTAATATGTTTTGAAGCATGACAATTCTTTCTAGAGCTCACCATGTGGCCAATCTCAGGAAATGTCACAGAGGTCTTGGTCAGCAAATACGAACCAAATGACCACCGTGTGACAGCCCATCTGCAGTTTGCCAAATTGAAGTTCAGTGATTCTGAGAGCATGATGGGAAAAACACGATTTGGTCTGAATGTCAAGTGAACACCAGTGGTATATCTGGTGAAGAGAAGATAGGGAATGTCTTCCCCATTGTGAATTGCATTGGTTGCACCATCATGCTGTAGGGATGGCCGCAAGCAGCTGTGGCGTAGTGGAGAGCAAGGTAGTTCTCCAATCAGAGGGTCGGTGGTTCGATACCCGGCTTCGGCAGTCGATGTGTCCTTGGGCAAGACACTTAACCCCAAGTTGCTCCCGAAGGCTTGCCATCGGTGTGGACTGGATGTTGCATGAATGTTAGTTAGAGTCTGATGGTGGCACCTTGCATGGTAGCCTGTCATCAGTGTGTGAATGGGTGAATGATATGTAATATACTACTGATTGTAAGTCGCTTTGGATAAAAGCGTCTGCTAAATGACTGTAATGTAATGTAAAGCAACAGGGACTCGGAGACTGGTGAAGACTGAAGTGGGTTAAGCCTGAGTGTCTTCCAAAATCCCATAATGGATCACTGTTTTTTGCAACCAATGCTTTTCTTGTACAAATACAATGAAAGATTGGTCCTTTTTGTTTGTAGTCTTTACTCTCATTATCCAGTATAGGCACTACTGAACAGAGTGAACAAGTCAGACAGATAAGAGACTCACATTGCTATTCTGTTGATTAAGGCAAGGCAGAGGGTGAAGGTCTAGATTAGGCAATCGAGCATTAGAAGGGGTCTTAAGATGCACCATGCTGACATTTCACTTCTTAAGCTCCTGTTCTATCCACTTCTAAGTAAGATGACGGGTGCTGCAGGGTGCCTGACCCCTGCGCTTTTGTCAAAGATGCCCTGATCATGTTGAGTGACTAGGTTAAAATCTCTTTGCTTGATGAGGAAGGTTTATAGTCAGGTCAAATCTATTCATCCCTTGTACCCTGAAACAAAACAAGAGGAAAGAATGGGGGAATTTCAGGGAGAGCGAAAGCAGACGAAGATATAATAGAAAGATTGTAAACAGCAGGACAAATGTGGTCTAAAATGACTAGACTTAATAGGAGAAACTGCTAATTATCAACCTTATCTCTGCCTATAAGGGTTTGGTATATAGTGTGAAGAACAGCTGCAGATATTACCGATAATGAGATCAACCTGCTGAAAGGATTATGGTACCATGATAAAAGTTACAAGGCCTAAAATAATCAAAGAATAAGCAACTAACTGAAATGGACATAAAGGCCTCAACAGGCCATGTGGCCAATCTCAGGTTATGTTATAGAGGGCTTTGTCAGGAAATGATTGAAACCAGAGGGCCAAGGACAGAGCCCTGAGGTGCTCCATATTTCACATCAGCACATTTTGATGTAGGAACCGCACTGTGTTTCTATCTGAGAAGTAAGACTTTAGCCATGTGAGTGCCCGGCCAGAGACAGCAAATTGGTTTTCCAGTCAGTCCAGGAGTATACAAATATCAATGGTGTCAAAAGGTTCACTGAGATCCAGTAATAGACGTGCAAAGGTGGAATCTGAGTCCACAGTACGAAGAACATCACTCACCACTTTGGTAAGTGCAGTTTTGGTGGAGTGGCAGGCCCTGAAAGAAGATTTAAATGGTTCAAAAAAGATTACTGTTAAATATGTGCGCCGAAGGTTGCTCTTTCTAGCACTTTTGAAAAGAATGGTTGGAGACTGGGCAATAATTATTCAGAGACTCTGGTTCAAGGAGTGTATTTTTTAAGTAGGTTTTACCACAGCCCAAGTCTTAGAGCAGTGCCAGTTTTGAGTGATACATTAACAATAGTCAGCAATCAAGAGACATGCAGAGCAGTTTAGAAGTCCTTGTCTGTGAATTATGCCTTATCCTCATTAGAAACTGTGCGGGCTACCCTGTCTACGCCCTCTGTGAGAGATTGCTGATTGAAAGTCAAAAAAAGTATTTTATCAAGTTTAAATAAAAAAACAACACCTTTACCCATGATAGAAACAATGCGGATTATAAGGTTTGTTTACATTATTCTCAAAGAGGACACATGACCGACCATCACACCTTAAAATACCTCAAGCCCTATAAAAAAAAAAAAAAAAAACAAAACATGCTAGGGGAGGAAACACTCCTACGCTTCTCGGGCGTCCGCTGCAGCAGCCAAGGTTAATCCTGTTTGTAGAAGCGCTGGTGGTAAAAAGGCCTCTTGTAGTGAAGAGGGACAGTTTAGAGATGAGGTGGAGGGTGCCTCTAGGTGCTTGACCCCCTCCTCTCTTAGCCCCACATCTGCCCATTAACCTGGGCCAATCAGCTTGACCTTGGTGAGGAGAAGAGCTCAGGAGTAGCTGGTATCACCATTGACTCCCAGCAGTCACATAATTGGCCTGTTGAGAGGAAGGGATGGGGGGGGGCTTGGTTGTCCCGCAGTGCCAGTGCAGCAAGGTAAAATAAAGCAGATGTGGTCATTATTCTTTTTGAAAGTCACAGTGCCTCGAGTCCTCATACTGCATGCACTCTCATAGCTCATAGCAGTATAACACAAAAATACCTTCCATCTATACAAATACATTTAGGTGTTAAGTCTTGTGCTTAGGTGGTGAACTAGAAGGGAAAGTGTCAG